>NC_059380.1:2370000-2671250 GCF_019703515.2 Myxocyprinus asiaticus | reverse complement strand
TTTTATGTTGTATTTTTGTAAACCACTCAGGGTTGGTGTATAGCTGCTCTTTTTTTATTTTTCAAATGGTTTAAATTAAAAGATGTTCATTGTTTACTTTTCTATTTTCAAAAAAAGAGGTTTGTAATTTAATTTGTAATGCAATAAAATGTTAAATGACTTATTCTGTCATTCACATTAATTCCCTATTGTGATAATGAAACTTCCTCAGTGTAATGCTCTGTTTTAACCTGGTTGGAGTACAGAGATAAAGCCTCCTGTAATCTCCTGGATCCCTTCTAGACACCACACTTCTTCATTCACAAATGAGCCCCTTTATTTTAGGGTAAGCAACATGCATTATTAATATCATAACATGTTAGATCATTGACTGTAGCCTGAATTGATAGAGGAGTGTTACATGAATACAATGGAACCATGGTGAATTAAACAGTGTATTAATTATTATAATAAAATAAACTACCCAAAATAAGTCAAACAGTAAAAAGTCATTTTCAGTTTCTTTTTTTTAATTTAAATTTTCCATGAAGATGCAGTTCCCTACAAAATCACCCCTATCATTCTAGAATAATTAATTATTTTCAAATAGAGCTATTCAGGTCATCTGGTGAAGTCATCCTGTATTTTTTTTCATATCGCAATATATATAGCAGAAAAACAAAATATCGCAATGTATATTTTTCCCAATATCGTGCAGCCCTACTTACAAAAGCATTCTATAGTGTTAATTTGGTACTCAAGAATATGTTCTTATTAATAGAACAATTGAAAATAGTGCGTTACCATGCGCAATATCAAATTTTGGTTTTAAAAATAGGGGAAAAAGTAACACATTTCTCCTGAAATTCTATTTTCTCCTAAAGTTTTTTGTTTTAGAGAGATGAAGACTATTCCATGCATTACTGTTTTGAAAAAAGAATCTCTAACCAGGATAGAGAGGGAATTGGACGGCCCAGATGCACAAACAAAAAGACAAGTAAATCACAGTCTCTAGTTTGAGAAACAGACTCCTCACAGGTGTTAAACTAGCAACTTCAAAATACCAAAGACCTGCATTGCTGCAAGAGGTTTCTTGGACAAACAGGACATTTTAAGAACACAACATTTAAATAGAAATAGTCATTTGTAACATTTTAAATGTCTCTAAATCACCTATAAACTGCATAATGTGAATTGTGACTGAAACACATTCCTATTTCAAGTTTATTCTCAATCATGTATGTCCAGGTATTTTGGCTATTAAGTTAACATACTGTTCAAAGCTAATATAATGCAATATTATAGAAGAGGAAATGTATCCTCTATGATATTGCAGCAATTATCCAGATATGGAATGAGATTATTAAGCAAACTGTTATCAACTCCTACATGCTAACTGAATAAAATCAAGCAAAAATAAACATATCACACAGTGTGTAGGGAGAGATACAGTATGATTGATTCAAACACTAAAAGTGGTTATAATAATGGTATAATAATGTCTTAATTAACATTATGGTTGGGGGCCTGGGTAGCGCAGTGGTAAAATACGCTGGCTACCACCCCTGGAGTTCGCTAGTTCGAATCCCAGGACGTGCTGAGTGACTCCAGCCAGGTCTCCTAAGCAACCAAATTGGCCCGGTTGCTAGGGAGGGTAGAGTCACATGGGGTAACCTCCTCATGGTCGCTATAATGTGGTTTGTTCTCGGTGGGGCGCATGGTGAATTGAGCATGGTGGGAGCGTGGTTATAATAATTAATACACTGTTTAATTCACCATGGTTCCATTGTATTCATGTAACACTCCTCTATCAATTCAGGCTACAGTCAATGATGTCTCCGTGGCAATGCGCTTAACAAGCCACGTGATAAGATACGCAAATTGACTGTCTCAGACGCGGAGGCAACTGGGATTCGTCCTCCGCCACCCGGACTGAGGCGAATTACTATGCGACCACGAGGACTTAGAGCGCATTGGGAATTGGGCATTCCAAATTGGGAGAAAAAGGGGAAAAATCCCCCCCCCCCCCCAAAAAAAAAATTAACATTATGGTTATTTAACGTATTGAGATATTATTATTATTAATTAAATTGTAGCTTTTTGGTTACATTATGTTTTGTGATTTCTCATACCTTCTTTATATAACATCCATCCCTTGTGCACTTTTGGCCTCTAGCAGGTGAGACAGTGCAGGGAAGTACAGTACAGCACCGTTAGCGAGAGTGTTACCCGCTAAGACAGTTTATTTTGAACGAAGGGCGAACGGTTGCGGAATTTATTTCGGGAGTACAACACCGAACTGATGTGGATTGATAGAAGATAGAAAAAATGTTCAGTGAAAAGTCAAAAGAAGATCGCAATGTAACTATAACTATAGTATTGTAACTATATTATTAATAAAACACGGGAACTCGTTGTGTGGGCATTTTTTGCCACCATATTTTGAATTTTGGGGATATTTTTGTCAATTTCGGTGGCATTTTTGCCCCGAGTCCACATTAATTTCCAACACTGGAATTGTATCTTTCTAAGGTATTTAAAAAGTTTGTTTTAGACATATAGTAGCAAGTAAACAAGATATCCCCACATATATGTCAAACTACATTGTGTTAATGTTTGACACAGTTAAAACATTGCCTACCTTAAAAACAAGTGAAGTTTGATCAGTGGTTAAACGTGTTCAGACGGTTGAACCCTCATACCTGAATGAACGGCTCCTGTCCAGAATAAAATGAAATATGCAGAAAATCACATTATTACAGTTCTTGTGTAGTGACAGGGCAGAAAGTCTTGGAGCAGCTAGAGAAGAGAGGACACCGGCGGCAGTTTATGCAAGCTGCTGTGCCAACACACTCTCACGGCGAAATCGTCAGGATTCATACGACTTTTCTGAATTTGGCTAATTCGTATGATATCGTGCGACTGCACTCGTTTGAATTCCTACGACTTTCACTACAGCCAATGACATCGCTGGACATCGTTTCCATCTAATACGTGACAGTTACTTGCTTGTGTCACACACAATAGCTTCCTATCATGTTTACACAATCTACTGATTGATTAAGTTTAGATAAGGGGTTTGGGTAATGGCATAATATTAATAAGTATGTCCTTAACGCCTCGTGTGCGAAACTCACACTTCCGCATTAAATATCCGGGAATTTGCACGTGACGAAGTCGTACGAATTTATGCAAACAACATCGTGCGAGACCATACGAAATAACCAACTCGTAAATTATGTATGACTTTTCATGAGATTGGGTTGGCTGTGCACATGATGCTGTGCCCTGCGGGCTTCCATCGTGCCGCGCACAGCGCATTTTAGTTTATAAACAGATTTAGCGCTTGTAACTTGCCAATTTCTTCTTTCCAAAAAACTTCCCAAAACTTCCGAAATATTATGTATTTTTTTGTACTTTGAAATTGTGTTGAAAAATAACTGTAGCTAAGTTGAATACTTCACGTTTAGTCAACTCAAGTAAAAGTACTATTATTTATTTATACTTAAAAAAAGAAGACACATTTTAAAAATGTACTCAAGTACTGTAACGAGAGTAGTTTTAATTAGTTACTTTCCACCTCTGAAAACGACGATTGAAACAACTTTACAGCTCAAATAATTAGAGGTCGACCGATAGTGGATTTTGCTGATAGCGATAACTACCATGATGGTAAAGGCCGATAGCAGATGAACTGGCCGATAGTTTTTAAAATTGATTTAGCCTGTAGAATGTCAAAAAATAAAAATGTGTATACTTTCCTTACTATGACGGGCACAGACAAAGAGTCCAAAATGAATAAAACTCAGATACAGTTTATTGTTCAACCAAGATCCCAATAATAACTAGAAAAATTTAAGATTTGGTGCATAACGTGGGACTTTTATGTATAAGCAAGCCTGAAATACACCGGGGACTAGTGTTAGTTTTAAATTACAAAATGATGAAGAAACTATCGTAGATTTTTAGCCGATGACGATAGTTCCAAAAAGATTAATTGGTAAAACCAATATATTGGTCTACCTATACAAATAATACACGTTTTAACAGAATTAATGTAAGCTTCACATTTCTGCCATTAAACCCTCCAACATTTGGCCCCATTCACTTCCATAATAAGTGCCTCACTGTAACATAAAATGTATTTTATTTTTTTTAAGAAAAGGAGGGACGAGTCAGAATTGTTTTTTGTGGTAATCAACACTAGCCACAAATGCTGTCGATTGAGCTTAACTTGTATCAAACCTCGAATATTCCTTCGGGGAATGCTTTCCTTTGTACTTAAGTGCAACTCAGAATGTGTCTCTGGGAGAAAGTAACTCAAAATGATGGAGCGAGTCATTGAAGAAGAAGCTTGTCTGTTTGGTATAGAAAGAATAATGCTTTTTAAGGTCAAATGTTATTGCAAATTCATGGGGCTCTCTGTTTATTAGCCTAGGTCATGGATAACTAGCAATATCTGAGCAGGAAGGACATACTAGCAGGAAGGACATACTAGACAGTCTGATCTGTATATTATTTTGCATTCATGCACATGCATACAGTCCCCCTCAGAGGGTTTGACATATGGCTGGGGGATCAGGAGAAAGGCCCGTTAACACATTCTCCTTGAACGGATTAGGTTTAAAATAAGAACCATGCAGCTTTGGATGTATAGAAGTCTCATCTCTGATCCTCAGGTGATGCAGAGATGTGTTCGCACCTGTCGAAGTGCTTATGCAAATAGTTTGGATCATCACACATCCACATGATACCCAGATACCAACTTTTCCATTGCAAGTAAACCTGAGGCAGTATTATTGAGAAATTATGAAAAATATGAAGGCATGCTACTTTTAGTAAGTGCACTCTTTCCGATAGAGGTGGCATGAATATGTCACGATGTATTTATCATTGAGAACGTTTCTGAAAAGCCTCTGAAGTACATTTCCTAAACATATGTCACCTGCTTTTGAATTGTGTTCAAGATGAGCGCATCTTAAATCACCATTTTCATTCATGACCTGCTTACGGGTGCAGATTGAGTTAAACTCAATCGACAGCATTTGTGGCATAATGTTGATAGACAAAAATGTATTTCATCTCCCTATTTTACACTATATTCACTCAGTATTCAGTCAGCAATATTGAGTAAGTATCAAAAATAAAAAAGTTTTTTATGCATTAATAAGGTTCTAAACTTGAAACTCACACAAGGGCGAACTATCACTTTGAAGAATTTCGCCAAGCATTTTCGGTTGACATGCTCTCAAAATGGCCAGATATCAGCCGACCTTGCCAATCACCTACTATACTAGTTCAGGAGTCTATGTGCTAAACAAGACTTCCTGTATTCCTGATAACGACCGTGAAATGTATGCAGGTTCAGTTTCTCCCCCAAACCTTTTTCCATTGTTCTTTAACTTTCTACATGCACAAATAATGTCAGGTTGACCTGTTTTTAATTTCAAACAGGAGCTTCCTGTGCAGCCAAAGCCTTCGGTACTGATAGTGCGTTTTTGAGTTATCCACGAGCAGCAAGGCTCTCAAGTTTTCCCAGGTCAAGGGAACTGTGACCAACAGCTGCTATCAGGTGTACCAGACACAAACATCATGTTTGAACAAACCATAACCTTGCACACTTCAGGGAAACCATCATTTTTTTCCTTCTTGCTGTAAACTCACAAACTTACACCCTTTGAGACATTTGCGATACATTATGCAAGATCTTGAGTACTTTTTCGAAGATTAAGAATACGTTCCTTGTTTGCTAACTTGCATGAATCCTGTGGATTTCCTCACAAAAATTTTAATAGATTGGTCTCTCTGTAGGACATTAATAGGGCTGCAGGAATGTGTGAACGTGTTGAAAATGTATCTTATTTGAATGGAAGAACTCTTTGATGAGTCTCTTAATCAGAGCGCTCCTAATACTTCACTGTTGCACTGCCTTGGCATAATGTTTAAGATTACCACAAAAGGGCCTGGGTAGCTCAGCGAGTATTGACGCTGACTACCACCCCTGTAGTCGCGAGTTCGAATACAGCGTGTGCTGAGTGACTCCAGCCAGGGCTCTTAAGCAACCAAATTGGCCCGGTTGCTAGGGAGGGTAGAGTCACATGAGGTAACCTCCTCGTGGTCATGATTAGGGGTTCACGCTCTCAATGGGGCGTGTGGTAAGTTGTGCGTGGATTGCGGAGAGTAGCATGAGCCTCCACATGCTGTGAGTCTCCGCGATGTCATGCACAGTGAACCACGTGATAAGATGCGCGGATTGACGGTCTCAGAAGTGGAGGCAACTTGAGAATGGGACCTACTAAGTAGTGAGAATTGGGCATTCCAAATTGGAAGAAAAGGGGATAAAAAATAAAAAAGATTACCACAAAAAATTATTTCGACTCGTCCCTCATTATTTATTTATTTATAAAAAATAAAAAAAAATCATTGTTTCAGTAAGGCGCTTACAATGGAAGTGAATAAGGCCAATTCATGAACATTAAAATACACACTTTGTTTAAAAGTATATCCACAAGAAAAAAAATCATGTGTAAAGTTATATCCAATGTTATAACTTTGTAGCCGTGGCAACACCACGCTGTAAACCCTGTAAATGTTATCACGCTAATATCATGCTAACATTTATGTTTACATCTCGAGGCTATACTTTTGAAACAGTGAGTATTTTAATGTTTACGGATTGGTCCCATTCACTTCCTTTGTAAGTAGAGGTGGACCGATATATCGGTTTTACTGATTAATCTGTGCCGATAGTTGCTTTTTGGATCTATCGGTAATATGCAAAATATCCATGCCGATAGTTGCAGATATTTTGTTTTTATTTTTTTCCCTCATTTTTTATTCCTTATCAATAAATGTGATCTGGTGAAATGTATACAAACAAAACTCTTCGTCTGGTGTAAATGTAGGCTATAAAAAACTGCATTCGGTAAATACTTGCGTATTGAGCATTGTAACAGAGCCAAGTCTCTATCGTTTCAAAATGAGAGTCCCTGGTCTGTTTCCGGCTTGTTTGTAGGAAAAAAAGAAGTCCTGCGCTATGCACCAAATCTTAATTTCTCTGGTTATTATTGGGATTTTGGTTGCACAATAAACAGCAGTTTTTCTAGGAATCCATTTAGAAAAACTATCGGCCGATTAATCGATTATCTGCCTTTTCCACCAACTTAGTCATCGATATTGGCAAAATCCACTATCAGTCACCCTCCAATTGTAAGTGCCTCACTGTTACCCAAAGTTTAGCTTTTTTTTTTTTAAATAAACAGTGGACCAGTTGAAATTATTTTCAGTGGTAATAAAATCAACATTATGGTACATATACTGTTGATTGAGCTTAATCTGTTTGAACCCGGAACATGTAGTTTAAAACCCTTGCTCCTATTTCAGCATGCTTCACAACTATAACTTGTTTGCAGATTCATTTCTTCGAAAAGTGTGAAAAATGGTCTGTGGTGCTTTCAAAACTAGCCCGACGCAGCTAGATTGTCTCAAGCAATGGTATGATTTCGGGGTGGGACTATTTGCTCTTGCAATTACATTTGTTGACCCTATTGGCACAGAAATGACATTTCTCTCCTTTAAATCAGGATGTTGAATATCAAGTAGAATGACACAGAAATATAGTTTATGTTGTTGTGCTCCAATCAAAGCAAATGCTCATCATAGGCACTTAACAGTTAGGTGTGAAAACCAGAATGCTTGATGGAAGGTGATAGCACTTCCTCTAACTGTAAGAATACTTTATGAATGACATATAAATAGATATAGTTTATACATCAGTGCTCAAAGCAATGCTTTTGAATGCTCATATGCTGTGCACAGGATGTTTTAGTGTGAATAACAGACTGCTTGATGGGAGGTGATAGCACTTCCTGTACAGTCTTTTTAATGTTATTGTCATGGTCACAGAAGTACACCAGAACAACTCAGCAGGTGTGTAACATAGAATCAGCTGGAGGGAAGAGTCTGTTATATAAGACACAATGAACGGATAATATGTTTATGTTTTGTATTGATCTAGAACTATAAATGTCCTTTGTGGTTGTTAAATGTTGGAAGGGTGTTTTAAGTCCTGTATCAGTAGGCTGGACATCAATGTGGACTGGGAGAATGAAGGAAGGACGAGTTGAAAGAGATGAGAACAGAGGGACGAAACAGTTTTCTTATATTCTTATGATGCATTTTTCTTTAGTTGTTTTTGTGTGAAGTTTACTATTGTCTATAATTGGTCCAGAGGGTCCACAGCCTCCCATATGACTACCGTTTGGGTATCAGGTTGAAGAATGTGCTGCAGTATTATGCGACCGGAGATACACTGGATCAGAATCGACTCTACGAGCTGTTTTTGGAAAGCTCCACCACATGGGGCTTTCTCCATAATATTTCTTTGCGTCTACATTGACGTATAGTTTTATTTTTTCCCCTTATGTCAGGAAGCCTTGCGTGCTACCAACAGAGGTCTTGTGGGTCACGTATTGGTCCTGCCCCATTCATTCAATTGTTTTCAATAAATATGCTGTTTTTTTTTCTCCCCAATTTGGAATGCCCAATTCCCAATGCGCTCTAAGTCCTCGTGGTGGTGTAGTGACTCACCTCAATCCGGGTGGCGGAGGACGAATCAATGAGACCGTCAACCCGTGCATCTTATCACGTGGCTTGTTGAGGGCATTACCGCGGAGACGTAGCATGCGTGGAGGCTTCACGCTATTCTCCGCAGCATCCATGCACGACTCACCACGTGCCCCACCGAGAGTGAGAACCACATTATAGCGACCACGAAGAGATTACCCCATGTGACCCTCCCTAGCAACTGGGCCAATTTGGTTGCTTAGGAGACCTGTCAAGAGTCACTCAGCACGCCCTGGATTCAAACTCGCGCCTCCAGGGGTGGTATTCAGCGTCAATACTCGCTGAGCTACCCAGGCCACATTAAATATGCTTGTTAAATATTCGCTAACGTTGATTCAGTGAATGCATGTCATGTAGGGCTGCAACAACTAATCGATAATGGAAATCATCGACAACGAATGTAATTATCGATTAGTTGGATATATGCCGCGAGCACGGAGAAGGTCCGTCAGTGGCGTCACTTCACAGCCCAGTGAAAAATGTGTTACATGATAAAACTCGTTTGAAAAACAGCGGAGACAAGTTGAAGCGGAAAAAACATGACCCAAGTTGTCCAGCGCACGAAAGCACTTTATAAACACCTTAAAGAAGATCATAATAAGAATACAGTTTCATGTGGAGCGGTTACAGCATCAGATGCGTTGAAAGAGTGCTTGTGCTGTTTAATGCACGAGAGATGTTTCTTTCCAGCGCTTCACTTACATTTTACTGCTATTTTCTATGTTTTATAGTGTATACATGTTATGAATTCAAAATCAGCCACGTATTTTGCAAAACTGTTTGTTCTTACCACAAGCGAGTCTCCGTTAAACTTTAATGAGCAAGCAAGCGCGTGCATCTGCGTCAATCAAACCGATCACAATGGAGAAAGGGAGCGCAATCATTTTGATTAAACTCGTGCAACATCATACCTCGAGTTCAGTTTCAATGTAATCAATCGTGCAGCTTTCATGGATATCACACTGAAGTCTCAGAGGTCAAGGTGTGCTGGTTTTTAAAGTGTTTTCTCCTGCTCATGTAAACGCATGTAATACAGTGAGCACCGGGATGAGTCTTTTCAGCGCGAGAGTGAATCTGCACTGCGTTTACAGATGATTGTACTGTATTAAACTGTATGTAATGCTGATTATAATGTATAATAATGCTAAGGGTCCTGATATTTGAAAGTCCTCCTGATAATGCAACGTGACAATGTCTGATTTCACTAGTAAATTTATACAATGGCAAACATGATTTTACTGGATAAGTCATACAATTTTTTTTTTTTAAAGAGTAGTTTAGAACAGTGGTCAGCAACCTGTGGCACGCCTGCCAGCATTGGCACGTATACCCAACAGACTCGTGCAGCGCGTGCAAGCCATTCGCGCATCATGAGCCGGCAGTGCTTCACGTTCGGTTATTCACGTGAGTAAAAGCGCCCGATTTGCTCCAGTGAGTCTGCGCGGATGACAGCCTACATTCCGTGTTTCTTTTGTTTCTTAATGCTTTCAGAACAACACGTGATGTAATAAGGAAAACGGCACTATTAATCCTTGAGATTTCCAACCCAGCATACAGGTACACCCTCCTTAAACCATTATCACACTCAAGATTACATTAAACGATTAAAAGAGAAAACATAAAAATCTGAGTCGAATCAAAATATTAATGAAACCTGGAAATACATTTTTAGGATTTTGTAGGTGTGATTCACCGAAAAGGGCTAAATAGTTTGATCTGCTTGTGATGTGCAAATGGCTTGCATGCAGCGTGAGTCTCGTCACACTTTAATAGTGTTTAGCCTCCCATTCAGCTGATGAAAACACGCTCCGTGATCATGAGGGAGGATTACATAAAAAAGTAAAATAGACAATTAATTTAGAAAAATGCAAAATGGAAACATTTTGACAAGTGGACTCAAACTTTTGAAAATCACATACATGCACATATATATATATATATACACAGCTCTGGAAAAAATTAAGAGACCACTCCAAATGCTTCTTAAATCAGTATCTCTACACAGGGGCGGACTGTTCATAGGGAGAACTGGAACTTTTCCCGGTGGGCCGGCCGAGAAACGGGGCGAACAGGCCGTGATAAGCTGAACAGGTCATGACAGGCTGAAGAGGGCCGCAAAACGGCACGCGATAATCCATTCCAGTGTCTGTTGAATTCCTGCTTGAATTTTTGCACCAGGAGTGGCATAAAGTCGCCCAACAGCAATGTGAAAGACTGGTAGAGAGCATGCCAAGACGCATGAAAGCTGTGATTGAAAATCAGGGTTATTCCACCAAATACTGATTTCTGAACTCTTCCTAAGTTAAAACATTAATATTGTGTTGTTTATAAATGAATATGAACTTGTTTGCATTATTCGAGGTCTGAAAACACTGCATCTTTTTTGTTATTTTGACCAGCTGTCATTTTCTGCAAATAAATGCTCTCAATGAAAATATTTTTATTTGGAATTTGGGAGAAATGTTGTCAGTACTTTATAGAAAAAAACAAAAATGTTCATTTTAATCAAACACATACCTATAAATAGTAAATCCAGAGAAACTGAACATTTGGAGTGGTCTCTTAATTTTTTCCAGAGCTGTATATATGGAGCGTTTTCCAAATGACATTTATGCGCCCTTGAAGGGCACTTCGGGAAAGGGACGTCACTCGAAGAGTCGTCACAAACAAAAGTAAGAAAGTTTCTTTTTTCACAAAAGGCCCTTTTACAAAAATGTTTTGTGATGGCTGCAATCAAATTGTAATGCCATGCTTTCTTTAGAGAGCCCACATCAAGAGCTCTGTCCTTTGTAGTGAGTAGGGCATAGGGATGATCACTTTCTATTTGAATTCACCCATATTGTTTTGGCGGGGGGTTGAGGTGGACGTCGGCACAGCCGTTAACTAGGAAAATAAAAAATGTCACTCCATGTCAGAAAGATTGCCGACCCCTGGTTTAGAAACATGTAATCAGTGAAAATACTATTTTAAAAACTATAATATTAAAATACTTAAATGTATGTAATCAGTGACACTGTACAAGGATATGTATCTAACATAGTTCTGTTAATATTACAAATTA
The DNA here is from genome assembly GCF_019703515.2 of Myxocyprinus asiaticus. Taxonomy (NCBI): domain Eukaryota; kingdom Metazoa; phylum Chordata; class Actinopteri; order Cypriniformes; family Catostomidae; genus Myxocyprinus; species Myxocyprinus asiaticus. Next base: position 2,659,585 of record NC_059380.1, on the reverse strand, counting down.
TTAATATTTCTGTTCTCGTGTCCCCATTGCCCTCTGCTGGCCTGATTTTTTTGTCCCACCCCACGCCCTATGGATCATTTTACTCTTTAATGATGAGCACATTTTGTTAAGTTTTACAAGTAAAGGAACTGTGTCTAATAATAATAATAATAATAATAAACCCAAATGTAACTTTTCATGATTCAGGCTTTGTTCAAAGTTTTGTGAAAGTATAGAATCATGAATTCAGTACTGTAAATCGAACCAAATCCTTACACCCTTTATCATATCAGTTTTTTGAAAAATCATATTGTAATAAAATACAGGAAATAAAATGTCAGTTTTTATCCGATTAATCGATTAATCGTAGAAATAATCGAAGATTAATCGATTATCAAATAATCGTTAGTTGCAGCCCTCGTGTCATGTTCTATATTTAATGTACAATGATCATAATTCAAGGCGTTTTTAGCAGAATTAACTTCGGATCTGGAATAGATTAAGTGTCGCATAAACACAATTTTTATCTTTTTAGACTAGTCAACTCCAAAATTTCCATTTAAACGTCAGTGGAATTAGTCGTTCAGCACATCCCTAATAAAATCTCTGTTCTACATTATTTTAGTGCGATAAAATTGCTTATAGGGTTTACTGGTGTTACATCATCACACCCTAATAAGTTTAGTAAGCAATTTAATCACACTAAAATCATCTTAACACATACAATATTTAGTCTGCTGGCTAAACCGTGTGTATTATACTGTTATTTTACTGGACCCATTCATTTCCACCTTAGTCTCTTAGATTGAAACGTTACTATAAAACATCTTTGCAAACTGACTTATTCATGCTGTGGTCTATGTTTCCGGAGTTTCCTGGAGAAATGAACACTAGATGTGCTACAACAACTGGTACGTTTTATTCACTTTTACACAAATTACGAGTACAACAGCTGATTTTGACTTTATATACACTTATTTCGCTCACTGACACACTGCTATGTTATGAACCGTAACACTTTTACTCTAACACATCATTTGAAAAAAATGATATATTTTAACAGACTTGCCTACATTTACACACTTATTCCAATGTGATTAGCTTCAGCGGTCACCTGATAGAGTGTTTGGACTAGGAAGACCGTAGTTCAAGCCCAGACAAACAGGCAAGCTGACACGTGAGATAATAGTGTCATAGAAGCGACATGAGATGACGTGGTTGCTTCATTTCTTTCTCTTTTTTTTTACACTATCAGCAAAGTCTTTTTAGCAAGTCAGTCCACTCAGCAGCCTTCTTTGGAACGTTCTTGGGCAGCCTGGGCAGATATTTTTCTTTATAATCAAGCGGCACACAAGTGCAGGTCCTATCTACTTGAAAATGGGGAAAATATCCAAAACATGTTTCAAATCAGCAGTGCAATCTGACAATGCTGGCATCAAATATTGTGCTTCTTTACCTCATATTACGCTAAAAAAACAAATATTCCTGGCTTCTATAGCTAATGCGCATGCACGTTTTCAAGTTGATTGACAGGCTATGTCAGTATCTAAAACGTGATTGGCTCTTTTACCTGAAAGCCAGGACTTTCTTTTCTACATGCGTTGGCCGTTCTAATTTCTCCCATTCACTGTAATAGAAGTGGCCCGTCTCCGCTAAATTTTCTCTGCTATCGCTTAAGTTTAGGAGTTGGTTTAGGGCAAGGATGTCTGTTTTGTTTACCTCTTTTGCTTTTAGGACACTATTGGTTAGGTTTAGGTTAAAGTTTGAGGTTAGGGAGGTACATTTTACTCATTAAAACTTTCATCTAATATTCACCTTCATAACCTCGTCTGATTACGACACCATTTCACTCGCTTTTGGCGCCCCCCGCTGGTCATTTCACTGTGGAGCTGCAGCTAAACGTGTAATAAGGCATGTCATTTTGTTTTGCAAACGTGTTGCCACGGTTATGTAATGTTCATTAGACCAGGCTGTTCATTTACATTGTAAGTGCCTCACTGTAACCCAAGATTTGTGCTTTTTTTTTTTTTAATAAACAAAGGACGACGAGTCAAAATAATGTTTTGTGGTAATGAGCATTATGAACCTGGAACTTGTATTGAACCTGGAACATTCCTTTAAAGCAAAAGGGACACATTTATGTTACTTTTTCAACATCAAACCCCTTCACTCTAAAGAAATGCGCTTATGCCCACCTCATCTCTTGGACCAGGATGCTGGTGCCAGCTTTCTCCAGAGTGTGTTTATTAATGGTACAGTGTGATATGAGGCTGGCAGGGTGTCAGTGCTGGAGCAGCGATACAGCTTCACACTCTGCACGTAGCTGCACTATCAGAACACAGTCTGTCTGGCTAAAGTCCAGCTGCTAAATTTTATATCAGATCAGCATTGCTCAGTGGAAGGGATGGCAGTATGTCAGACCTAATGCAGCTCACACAAAAGGAGAAGGACATGTTGAAAACCCAAGAGAGCCACTTTCATGAAAACAAACCACTGATATGGAGATGTTAGATGAAATGATGAGCCCAGGTGGTAACAAAATATTAAAGGAGTGTTTTTCTTTCGTTGAGGCTCTGTCTTATTCACAAGTTTCTTGAACAACCAATGGCTGCTGCTGCCGTTTTTGTGCTTCTGGTCTCTCTAATAATTATTGTAGTTACTCGCACAATGCAAACCAGAACCATTTGGTCTGTTTGAATAAAGTTGAAGGGATTGTTGCCAAAAATTGTTGTCTTAATTTACTCACCCTTATGTTGTTCCAAACAGTCTTCCGTGGATCACAAAACGAGAGGTTTGGCAGAATGTTAGTGGCTGACAGCTTCAGTCACCATTCACTTTCATTGTATGGGTAAAAGAGCAGCGGTAACACAGAAGAAAGAAAGTCATACAGGTTTTAAACAACACAAGGGTGAGTAAATGATGACAGCATTTTTCAATTTGGGTGAAACAATCGTAAAAAAGTATTAGCTCAGGTTCAGCATGTGCTGTTGCTTGTAAAAGAAACTTTGCATTTCGTTATTTTGTTTTAGTAGAGTAATATGCAATTATCATTCGGCCTTGGAGGCTTTAAAATGTGGACTTAAAATATTTTAACTCATTTTTAAAGACAGTTCAGTTCTGAGTTCTGAGGCTTTTTGCTTGTGTCTTCTCGACATAATGTTTAAGAAAAAATCTTGCATTGGAGAATTCTGCTAAACATCTAGTTTTGTCATATGGGTTTGACAACATGATGCATAAATGATAGAATTTTAATTTTTGGGTGAACTACTATCAGTGTTTGTTGTAAAGGTCTTTTAGCCATGTGTTATGCTCTGTAGCTAACGCTCAATTTTATGTATTTATGTAAGTTCTGCATCTGCGACTCAGGCATTAAAGGAATATTCCGGGTTCAATACAAGTTAAGCTCAATTGACAGCATTTGTGGTGTAATGTTGATTACCAAAAAAATACAATTTGACTCGTCCCTCCTTTTCTTTAAAAAAGCAATAATCTGAGTTACAGTGAGGCATTTACAATGGAAGTGAATGGGGCCAATTTGTAATCGTTAAAGTACTCACTGTTTTAAAAGTGTAGACACAAGATGTAAACAATATGTGTGTTAACATGATTTTAGCTTGATAAAATCACTTACTAACTGCATCTGTATGAAGTTAAATCCAGTTGTACAGCTTTGTTGCCATGACGACATAACTGTAAACCGTTGTGAACCGTAAAATGACCGTAAAAACAACGATTTAAACAACTTTACAGCTCAAATAATACATGAGTTTTAACGGAAGAATTAATATAAGTGCTTTTATTAAATTATAAGCTTCACATTTCTGCCTTTAAACCCTCCAAAAATTGGTCCCATTCACTTCCATTGTAAGTGCCTCACTATAACCTCAATTTTAAAGAAAAGGACAGACAAGTCGTAATTATTTTTTGTGGTAATCAACATTATGCCACAAATGCTGTCGATTGAGCTGAACTTGTATTGAACCTGGAATTGTCACGGTCCTGTCACTCTGTCAGTCTGGGTTTTTGTCTGACTGGGCCATGGCATGATCGTCCCATGTCTGTCTTGTGTTTCGTTGTCTGTCTTTGTGTGAGTGCACGGTTTCAGTTGTATTCCCTGCCGTGCACTCTTTGGTCGGTCTTGTTTCGTGTCTGGAGTATGGTGTCTGGATCCTGACTTCCCTGTCTGGTTCGGTTTTGGTCTGTGTCGGAGTCCGGACACTCATGCTCCAGGTCTGTCTGTTATTGACATGGGTGCATCGCGCTTATGGCATCTTGGTAGCATGCTCTTGCGTCAGTAGTTTATATCTGTCTCTCGCGAACACGGGTGCGCGTCATGCTCACGTTGCATGCCCAGGTCTCGAGCTGTCTTCATGTTGTGCTGAGGTTCAATCACTTCAGTCTGAGATTTCGGGTTTGTGTGTGGCCAAACTCTTGCACAGGTGTCCTGTCTTGTTTTTGTCGCCTGTTGAGTGCATTGCGTGCCGTTTGCCTCATTATGTACGCTTAGGTTTAGTTTAGTGTGAGAATGTGTGGCATCGCTTTGTTTGGCGTTGCTACGCATTCTCTCATCTTGTTTGTCGGTTGGCATGGGCGTATATTGCCTTATTGTCTTGGCGATGTGTGCTCATTCGGGTGTTTTGTTGTCTTGTTAGAGCACGTGGCATTGTTTTGTTTCTGTATCACCGTGTGTCTCTCTGTCTTACATCATACCCCGCCTCCTTGTTTGCCCATTATTAGTTTATTAGTCACACCTGCCCTTTCTTGTTATCCTGTTGATTTCTCTCCCTATTTTAGTCTCCTCGTGTATGCTGTCCAGTGCCAGTTCGTCTTGTTTCCCAGTCGGTCTTGTGTGTCTGTTGTGATCAAGTCGGTCGGTCTTGTTTGTTTTTCATCCCATCCCTGTCCGGTCTGGTTGGTCCTGGTTCCCCGTTTCCCTCCGCCACAGCCCTGGATTGTTCGTTTTCCCCTACGGGGTTGTTTATGTTTGTTTTCCCCCTTGTTGGAGTTTTAGTTTGTTTTTTTATTTATTTTTTATATAAATAAATTCCTTTTTTCACTCTGCGTTTGGGTTCTGAGCCTCTGCATTTCATGACAGGAATAGTCCTTTAGTGCAAATTTTCTGCAAAAACAACACACTTCAACTACTGTCAGTTAACTAATATCGGGAAAATTCAGTGTCTGGGAGTACAGGTGGATAGTTGGTGCAGCTGTTGGCGCACACAGCGTCATGCCCAGGTGTATACGAGACATTGAATTCAGAGTATACACACACACACACACACACACACACACACACACACACACACACACTGAGGCTCTAATTGAAATGCTCTTTGTTCTGTGGGACTGTGGCATCCCTTCCATCTCCTTCTCCCTCCTCTCCGGTCATGGATCTTTGAAAGCGATGATGAGAGTGTGGCTACATGGCATCCTGACGCAAAACCCGTTGCATGTTGTCACCACCACCCCTTCTCGCCCGGTTGTTTTCTCAACCTAGCATGCCCTGCACTCTGCTTTCTCTGTGACGCAGTTGGCTCTCACGCTCACCCCTACCTGAATGATTGAAGCACCGTTGAGCGATTTCACCCTTATCTGTGCTCACCCATTCACGTCGGGGGCTCACAGATTGCGTCAATGCCCATAGCTCCCTTTTTTTGTTCTGGCTTGTGTCTCTTTCTCTCTCCCTATATCTATGTCTCCCTCTGGTTGAAGCAAACACTCTCTCTCCCTTGGTCTTTGTTTACGTTGTCCGTCGCTTTTGCACCTGCTGCCAGGAAAACACAGTTCAGTTGAAATGTCGTCACATGTATTGTGAGCCGTCGTGCATTGCGTGCCATTGCAGACTGCAGGACCTGGCTGGAAACATGTGCAACATAAAGTGGCCTTTTAAATAAGTCAAGGTGCAGAGGGGCATTTGAAAACAGCATATTCCTGATGAGCTAAACAGAAAAAGATAACAATAGTCATCATCTCCAAAACTCCCCCTGGCTTGGCCTTTCGGTGATCCCCGCTTTCCTCGACTTCCACTTTAACGGATTGATTTACATTTGATCATACCCCGGCCCCTCTTACATTTATGTTGTGTGGAAAAATTCTCAAGTACAGTCACTATTAGATTAGTTCCCAGCACAGGTTACTCTCAGCTGTTGTCTTTTCGTTTCTCAGGAAATCTAATATCAAATGATAGGCTTCAGGAAATTAGCTGGAGAGGAGGAGAGATGCTTAGGGGACATCCTGGAGTTAACAGATGTGAGTGTGTGTTTATGCATTGGTGAGTGATTGGTGTGTATGGACAGTGACCCCAAAACATATTTTGATAACTATGCAGCTCTTTAAAATGACTCTGCATTATATAGCAACATTTTAAACCAAGTGGTTTTCAGTTAATCTTACAGAAAGATAGCAAAAGCCCACTTTTGAAGCAAAACATTTCACACAAATAATTTGGTTTCGAATGATAAAATTACGAGAAAAGATTTGTGACACTTTGTTTTTGTCAAATGTTATTGGAATATTTTGATATAATCAGGGTTTGTAAAGGGACAAAAATTGTCTTTAGCAGTGGCTCACGAACATGGTCATCATCATATGCAAATTTACATAATTGCAAATAATTAATATTAAACAATGCTGTAGTTGCATTTTATATTTGTATTAAATAGGAATTATTTTTAGCATCTGGAAACTTCTGAATTAAACAGATTTTCTTTGTACTTTAAGGTGCTGTGGGAAATGAAACTAACTTAACACCTTATTATCTGACTGTACTTACAAATAAACTTCTTACGTGAATTGGGATTACTAGTAAAAATGTTTGTTTCCTGTTCCATAACAGATATTGTTTTTCTTTCATCAGGCTCTTAATGAAGAATCATTTTGGTTCTAGGAATGGCAAACCAGGCCAGCGTGTTTCTTCATATAAAACATCATTAGAATAGGAAATATACATTTCACATTAATGCATCTATACTTTCGGAGGTCCAGACTTCTATTCTATATTGTACTTGCCCTTACGTTTACATTTACATTTTACATTTATGCATTTGGCTGATGCTTTTATCCAAAGCGACTTACAGTGCACTTATTACAGGGACAATCCCCCTGGAGCAACCTGGAGTTAAGTGCCTTTCTCAAGGACACAATGGTGGTGGCTGTGGGGATTGAACCAGCAACCTTCTGCTTACAAGTTCTGTGCTTTAGCCCACTATGCCACCAGTATAGTTCTTCCATTGTTTAACCCTCCTATTCTGATAAGGAGGGCTGCTTACTTTGCTGTTCACGGCCATTTTTGACCGGACACAATACAGTATACAGTGTAAGTTTCTTTTTCTTTTTTCAAAGAAATGATAACATTTCTTCTTTCTTGAAGTAAAAACAAAATTATGCACTTCTTTTGGGATTTTTTATAATCACACATACATTTCTCAATTTGAAAGTTAATTTGCATATACAAATTAGAAAATGTATGTAACATCACTACAGTAAAATACAGTAAATATATAATTTGAAACATGAAGAAAATATGAGAATGTGTTATGTATTGGAGGCAGATTGCTGCCATCTGGTAAAAAAAAGAGAGAAATAACATGACTTGAAAATCATGTTATGACAATAATAGCCAGTAGATGGCTACAGTGTTCTATGCAATGTTCTATACTATGTTTAGTAATTCTACATTTAATCACAAATGATGCATATATATATATATATATATATATATATTTGGGTTTTTACTGTTTTGAAGTGTCAGTTTTTGCAATAATGTCACATTGTGCTTACAGTCATACCTGACCATGGTGTTACAAACAGAAGACATAATATAATAATTTTGTTATTAATCATTTCAAAAATCAACATTTAATAACTTAAAGGGATAGTTCACCCAAAAATGAAAATTCTGTCATTTACTCACCCTCATGCCATCCCAGATGTGTATGACTTTCTTCTGCAGAACAAACATTCAAACATTTCAGCTCTGTAGGTCCATAAAATGCAAGTGAATGGGTTCCAAAATTTTGACGCTCCAGAAAGCTCATAAAGTCAGCATTAAAGTAATCAATACGACGCCAGTGTTTTAATTGATATCTTAAGAAGTGATATGATTGGTGTGGGTGAGAAACAGACACATTTTTAAGTCCTTTTATGCTTGAAATTCTTCTCCCTGCCTAGTAGGGGGCGATATGCATGAAGAATGTAAATCACCAAAAACACAAGAAGAAGAATGTGGAAGTGAAAGTTAAAGTGGAGATTGACTGAGCAGGGAGGAGAATTTATTGTAGAAAAAGACTTAAATATTGATCTGTTTCTCACCCACACCTGTCACATCGCTTCAGAAGATATTGGTTTAACCACTAGAGTCTTCTGGATTACTTGTATGCTGACTTATGTGATTTTTGGTGCTTCAAAAAAATATGGCACCCATTCACTTGCATTGAATGGACCAAAACAGCTGAGAAATTCCTCTAGAAATCTTCATTTGTGTTCAGCATTTGTGTTACACATCTGGGATAGCATGAGGGTGAGTAAATGATGAGAGAATTTTCATTTTTGGGTGAATTATCCCTTTAAAGTAATTTAATAATCGTGTCAAGAAAGAAACAGAAATGTACATCAGTGGACTGTAAAAATTCAATTAGTTTATAAAACAGTGAGTGAGTGTGCGTGCATGAGTGTTTGAGAGTGTATAAGTGTGTGCGTGTGTGAGTTCTGCGTTCTGTCTTCTGGCTGTGTTAGTCTCACCCATTTACTTCTGTGTGTGTGTGTGTGTGTGTGTGTGTGTGCTGCATTGTGGTTGTGTTATGGCCTTACGCCCTCATTTATGTGTGTTTTTTCTGCATTGTGGTCGATTTATATATTGTATTTGACAAATTAAAAAAAAAACTGCTCTATTTTTTTCATCTTTATGATTCATTTCCTATGGTCGGTCAATTTTGACCGCGAACAGCAAAGAAGTGTTTTTTTGTTTTTATAGAAAAAAGACTTTGAATCAAGTCAAAAAAAATTGTTTTTTGTTCAGATGGCAATTGGAGGAAAAGTCACTAAGTCGTGTACTTCTCAGATAAACAAAACCAATTTTATTTGCAATTACATTGTAATGCCATAATCACAGGTAAGACCATGGAAGGCTCCTCATTACCATGGTTTGATATTTAGTCTTAAAATAGTAAAAAATAAACTGTTTATATGTTTATTTGAAAAATAATAATAGACAAAACACATTTAAAAACTTGACTTTTAAAATACAACTGCCAAAGCTGATACATGTTAGTAAGGGTGGTTTTTAAGGGTGCAGTTTGAAAAACTTATTTTGGCACATGGCACTGTGTCCCTCAAATGGGAGCGATTTGAATGATGATGATGAGCAAGATGAATATTAGGGCTGGCTGTTGATACACATTTACAGATTTGATTCCAATTCACAAGGTCTCGATCTGATTACTATTCGATGTTGATTCATATGGGTACGGTATATTTCCGTTATAATGTCCATTCTGCAAAAAATATGATAAAAAATATCTCCCATCTAATGCTGTTAATTATACAAGGAACTTGTAATTACGAAAAATGTATTTTTATTTTTATTTCTAACTGACATTAATTTGTAATGAAATCTTAAGAAAACAGTTCTGTAATGAGCGTCTGTAAATGAGCGCATTTTAACGAGAGAGACTCGAACGGCTTTACCTCATCCATGCCATTCGTGATTAGAATTAAATGTTTCTTTTTTTTGTTGTTTTTGCTCAACAACTGACTGTAAAGACCAGAAAGGGTATTAAACGAGATGAATAAATGACAAATGGATTGTGTGGATCTCATCTTTGAACACGCATTACACAGAACTAGTAAAACCAAACTTTTACTCTCAACACGTGATGAAAGAATGCTGAAGCTCTTCACTAATGTACTACAATCCATGAGTGCCTCATCACAAACATTTTTAGTCGCATAGAGCAAAATTTGGTCTTTCTATGGGATTGAGGTCAGGGCTTTGTGATGGCCACTCCAATACCTTGACTTTGTTGTCCTTAAGCCATTTTGCCACAAATTTGCAGGTGTGCTTGTGGTCATTGTCCATTTGGAAGACCCATTTGCGACCAAGCTTTAAATACATGGCTGATGTCTTGAGATGTTGCTTCAATATATCCGCATAATTTTCCTTCCTCATGATGCCATCTATTTTGTGAAGTGCACCAGTCCCTCCTACAGCAAAGCACCCCTACAACATGATGCTGCCACCCCCATGCTTCACGGTTGGGATGGTGTTCTTCAGCTTGAGAGCTTGTTTTTCTTTCTTTAAAAATACCTCCCTCCTCCAGACAAGTCAAACACACACACACACACACACACACAGAATAAATGGAAAACATGCTAATGTCGTGTCCCTGTAGATGATGACTCTGTCCCTGTGACATTATGCTGTAGGGTTAGAGGATTAAAGCCTAAAAATCCCCTACTGTGTTACTAGTGCACAAAAATAGTGTTGGGACGTACCGTTACTGAAGTGATCAGATTTAGAAGCCTACGTGCAGAAGTGAGTGAGGAAAGATGGTATAATGCAAGTTCCCGGAGGGAATCGATATCAGAGGGTCATTCTGACTGTGTGCTCTTTTCATTTCACAGAAACACAACTCATAGTACTGGCACAAAGGTTTCTGTTATTTATATAAGTGTTTTGTTGGGTAGTGATGCTTATTTAAAATGCTTTGTTAATGATTAAAGGTGAAGCTTGGCTTGGCTGCGGTCTTGTTTCAAGTTTGACATGCGTTCGGACCTAGAGAAATATGATTTCCATTCTTTTGGTTATTTTTAAACTTCCAATTAAGAGGAAGTACATATTGTTTGCTCAAAATGTAGTGTAACCAAGTCATACACAGGTCACATGTCCTGACTGCTGCATTGCTCCTAGCTATTTTTATGAGCTTTTGAGTCATTTTGTCCTTTGTAACACTCGCCTGATAGCTTGAAAGCATGTCTCCATGTGTAAAAATACATTACACTGCTATTTTTTCCTTTTTGATTAATTAACACTTTCCATGTTAACGCAGAGGCCAAAATAAGACGGGCAGAGGAAGAGCAGGAAAGGGAAGAAATCTGCAAAGGAAAAACCTCAGCAATGGTTTCATTGTTCACACAGATTCAACAAGACTAAAAGATATAATCACCACAGGGCTACATGAGAATATCACAGTTATCACCTTATTTTTCACTTTGATGCATGTTGTTGTGTTCTGTGGTGTGGTACAGTATCTGAGTGGAATTCAATGGCCTGCTTGTGTTAACCCAGCCTGACATATCTATTTATACGTTAATATTTGTAACATTTAAACGTACATTTTTATACATTTGGAAATACGCTAAAAAGTACAATATGGACATTTTGAAAGCATCTAAAACATGAACATTTTTATACTTGAATACATGAATCCATTATAAATATATTAGTATAAATAATATTGCTAAATAAATATATTTGTACATTTTTACTGTTTTAGATATATTTTAGATCCCTTAACACTATGCCTAAACATAACCACTTTTCAACTATATAAAAAGATGTAATAGGCAGATGAATGTACAGTGACAAATCATTTTTCAGTATATTAATTTATGTATGTTTTACTGCCGCTAAACCCACCCTACCCCTAAACCTAACCCTAACCGTTTCTTATGCATATAAAAAACGTAACCTGCGGAAGAATTTAAAATCAACAATTTATTTAGAAAAATGGCAAAGTTCAGTACAAAAGTAGTCCAAAGTAGTCCCCTTTTCTCCCAATTTGGAATGCCCAATTCTCACTACTTAGTAGGTCCTCGTGGTGGTGCGGTTACGCACCTCAATCCGGGTGGCGGAGGACAAGTCTCAGTTGCCTCCGCTTCTGAGACCGTCAATCCGCACATCTTATCACGTGGCTTGCTGTGCATGACACCGCGGAGACCAGGGGCGGACTGGGAAGAGAAATCAGCCCGAAAACAGAAACTGGCTCAAATGTTGCTGGGGGGGAATCTTGCACAAAAGTTGTTTGGGGGGGGGGTGTCGCTGTCCTTTTCTGCATATCGCTGCCCCCTTCGGCATATCGTGATGCCGTTTTGTGGCACGTTCTGCATAACGGGAAAAGTCCCGGTTTTCCCGATGGCCAGTCCGCCCCTGGTGGAGACTCACAGCATGTGGAGGCTCATGCTACTCTCCGCGATCCACGCACAACTCACCACGCGCCCCATTGAGAGCGAGAACCCCTAATCGCGACCATGAGGAGGTTACCCCATGTGACTCTACCCTCCCTAGCATCCGGCCAATTTGTTTGCTTAGGAGACCTGGCTGGAGTCACCCTGGTTTCGAACTCGTGAGTCCAGGGGTGGTAGTCAGCGTCAATACTCGCGTAGACACCCAGGCCCCACTAAAAGTGGATTTGAAGTTATTAATCGCTGATAATCATGTCCTGATGCACTCCGTAATAGCGCTGTCATTTTTAATTCAAACAAACATTTAACATTTTAAAGTTGTTGGGCCTCATGTATTCAGATAGAAGACAAAGGCAGGCCTAACAGTCATAAAAACATTCCTCAAGCCCCCTCCTTCTAAGTCAGATGTTGTACTGATAAAAATCACGCCAAAATCAAACAAAGGGAGTCCAAAACAGACTACAGATCCATGAAGCCTTGCTCACTAAAGGATCGAGCGCTCAACTCCTATTGGATGAGGCACACAACAGAACGTCCCTCAAACATGACATCATCAGGACTTCAAATAATTCTGAAATGCTTCCAAAGTTGCTTCCAGCGACTTTGTTCACCGAATATGGACGTAGCTTTTTGCTGCTCTCCGGTGCAACCTCATGGCATAAGGAAGTAATGTCCGACTTGAAACTGTAGCTATACAATCTCCATCTCGCTGGACGAGCTGAGATTACTCTGTGTTCAACCAAACACTCTAACGGATCCGAAGGAGACTGCCGAGCAATTCGCATCTTCATCCGTTGGCCTACAGAAGTGAAGAGATTAAAGATTTCTCTTCCATCTTCAATCAAGTCGACATTTCTGAGTTCTCCGCCAGCCCACCGAGAATCAACAGCCGTACCGCCCGCCGACAATCAACAGCCGTACCGCCCGCCGACAGCGCGAGGAAACGGCCTCCCGTCATCACCCGAGCCTCAAGGAACCGGGTCAAAGTTAAAGGACGGAGGAAAACACATTCTACCTGTGTCCTCATGCGATTCAAGTAAGAGGTTACGTCTGGGCAGAGATAGAATATTATAGTGTGTTATTCTTGTGTTTCAAGGTTTTTGCTTGTACAGTTTACGGACCGCCATGTCCGCTCATTATTAATACTCAGGGTATTAATTATCACAAATTTGTTTTGCTGTATTGTGGTCCAACCAAATTGGACTGTTGTGCATTTTCGCCATCGCGGGTGAGACCGGCAAACTGAGTTATCCATTAAAGAGTCAAATAACGCGGGACTTTTACGAGCCCCGCTCGTAAAACCGCGTCTCTGAGTGATGAACACGGCTGCTTTATCTCCAGCTATCGCGAAATCAGCTTTCAAGCTGTCACTTAATCATCTCTCTCTCTCTCTCTCTCTCTCTCTCTCTCTCTCTCTCTCTCTCTCTCACTAACCACACTGACACACACACACACACACACACTGTCACACACACACCTTATGTGTTCTAGGATTATTTTATTTCCATATCTAATCATATCACTGTTTAGTTTATAGTTGTAAGTCGGAAGTTTATTGACTGCATTGTATTAATTATTAATTGATATTACTGCATAAATAAACTTTGTTTATATTACAAAGAGAAGTGTTTTGGTTTGTTTTGCATATGCCTGTGTCATGCTGATGGGATGTCAGTGCTCGGATTCAAACCTTCATTCATTGTTTTTTTTCCCGAAAATGGGATATTCTTCGGATGTCGATTTTCCTAAGAAAACAATCTAATATTGAGACTGTTTTAATATTCAGTTATTAGTCCCTGATTCCAGGGTGGTGCCCCGTCAATGTTAATCCTTATTAACATTCTATTGATTTTTGATAATTGATAATTATCTTTGATTGAATTTGAATGATCAATAAGCTAGTGTTAATTTTAATGTTTCATCGATGTTAACAATTAACGATTATCTTTGATAAGTGTTGATTTTAAAGGATTAAAAAAAGCTAACATTGATTCTCATCAATGTTCTATTGATTTTAATAATTAATAACTATCTTTGATAATTATTAATTATTGCTAATAATCAAACTTGCTCCTAAACGTAGCACACTACATTTACTGGAGTCCCATATGAGGTTTTAATGAGTTAGATTCAATTGATTAATTTAAATATTAATTAATAACTACAGAAATAATTATTAATTATTTCTGATAGTAACACTGATCTAAACAACCAGTAAAGCCCTAGAAAGTTTAGTCTTGCTTAAAGTGATATAAGCCTTAAAAACGTTAAACAGGGCAGCAGAAATCACACCGAACCGAATGAAACCATTCTAATGTCAAATTAGGTACATGCATTAACTGCGTTAAATAAATGTGATGGCATTTAACATTTAACTAATAATGAATGAGATAAAAGCAATGAAATTAGCTGATTAATTCATTGAAATCAATATTAATCGATTCAGTTATTATACATAAACATTTGTACATTACTTAAAGGTGTTAAAACGTAAAATGATTACTTTATAGATGCTACCAATTCATCAAAATTGTACGTTTTGATGTCTATGCAAATGCGTGAAAATGTTAATTTGCTCGAACCAAACCAATACATATGAATTCTCATGAGATCACGTCGGATAACCAAATGCAGTACAAATAAGAAAGATTTTTGCATGAAGAAAATTAAGGCTGTTTTATTGTGAGTAATTGCATTGTGACATTATTTTAATGACAATTACATGACAATTCTCCCTCTCATTGCTTATTACTGTAATGCATCTGGATGTTTAACTTTTGAGTTTGTTGACAATTCTCACTGCTATTAATGGTGATTCACATTACTGTAACATAGTTCTGAAAATCATGCTGTCCGGAGACAGTTTTTTATTCATTTATTAAAATCAGCATACTGTAAAGGCCTAAAGACAGGCTGTGAAGTATGACCTGGACTTTGTCTTGACAGAATTTGTGAGATGACACAATTTTATGACAGCATGTAAAAGCATAAGTATGAAAATGTTATTAAAAGTAAAAGTGGAGATTTTAGGACCGTTTCTTCTTGTCATCACAACCCCTACTGCTTTTCCTTCCAGGCAATGGTGGCATGTTACCCTGGCAACGGGACAGGATATGTACGGCATGTGGATAACCCTAATGGAGATGGGAGATGTGTCACATGCATATATTACCTGAATAAAGACTGGGATGCCAAGGTGGGAATCTTTTCCAATAGTTGGAAATAAGTTGTGCAGTGTGTAAAGCTGTGTGAGATTTGTTTAAGCTCTTCACTGTTTGTTTGCTTTTCTTATCTGATGTAGACCGTTCAAACTTGCATCTGAACTTACATTCAATACAATAGAAATTCAAAATCAGCTTGGTGCTCACAGTTTGCTGTTGGGATGTTTAATCAATAGACCACACGGGAGACGGTTCGTGTGCTGCTATCAGAGGTCTGCAGAGGTCCTTTTGAGCCCAAAGGGTCCGTTTTTCATGCATAAATTTGGGTTTGCAAATAATTAAAAAATAAATGCAAGTTTGGAAATAAATATTTCATGTTTTATTTTTAATGCAACTCATTGTGCACGCACACTTGCTAAATTATCATTAGGGCTAGGTGACATTAAATAAATATAGCTATTTTTTATTTATTTTTTCTCAAGCTTAAGGACGATTCATGTGAAACTGAAAAGGTAACTGCAACATGATTCAAATAACATTTTCTTTACTAGAAAGCAAGACAATCTGGTTAAAGAATTCCAAGTTCTGTTTATTTCGGAAAACATTGGTGTGCAAGAAACATGCACACAAACAAAACAAAGTGCACCGCACGTGATGTTGCCAGCGTAGTTTAAATGTAAAATAAATTCACTTGTTTAATATCTTTGTGAAAAAGGTGCATGAAATATGAAGGCACATATAGTGATGAAAGAAAAGCATTTAAGAGGCATGAACTAGAACTAGCATATCACTTTCATTTTAAACATCTTTAATTGATGGATAAAGATAATGTAATGATTATAATATCATTATTATTTGTAGTGCAGCCTCTCCCTACCATTAGAATACAATAGAAACGTTCCAGAAAAATGTAACTCATTAGTAGTCGGTACCGATCCCAGAGAAATTTCATGGTTCTCAATACCAATTTCATTACAACAGCAAAAATATACTAATATGGTAATGTACTATTGAACACGCTCCTTTAGCCGATTTAAAATTACATTTCACTGTGAATAATAAATGAAAAGAAATGCATGTTTCCTTCAAGTGTTTCTCAATTAAGTTTAAGGAATTCCAAAGGAATTTTAAAGGAATATTCCGGGTTCAGTACAAGTTAACCTCATTTGACAGCATTCGTGGCATAATGTTGATTACCATAAAAATTCATTTCGACTCGCCCCTCCTTTTCTTGAATAAAAAGCACGAATTGAGGTTCCAGTGAGGCACTTACAATGGAAGTCAATGGGGCCAATATTTGGAGGGTTTAAAAGCAGAAATGTGAAGCTTATAATTGTATAAAAGCACTTACATTAATTCTTCTGTTAAAACTCATGTATTATTTGAGCTGTAAAATTGTTTAATTTGTCGTTTTATAGTAATTTTAAGGTTTTAGGGTTTGCTGATATTACATCGTCATGGCAACGAAGTTGTAAAATTGGCTATAACTTTACACAGATGTGGTTAGTAAGTGATTTTATCACAGTAAAATCATGTTAATTGTTTACGTCTTATGGCTGTACTTTTGAAACAGTGAGTATTTTAATGTTCAAAAATTGGCCCCATTGACTTCTATTGTAAGTGTCTCACTATAACCTCGATTTTTGCTTTTTTAAAAGAAGAAATTTTTTTTTTGTGGTAATCAGCATTATGCCACAGATGCTGTCGATTGAGTTTATATTGAACCCGGAATATCCTCAAAAGTGTTTTTGAAATCTGTTTTTATTTTTGCCCAAACCCTGTTTTCCAATTATTATTTTTTTTTTCAGAATTCCATGTTTTAAAGTTTAATAAAAATTCATTATCAAAATAGTGTCTAATCAAATGAATTCTTTTAAAAAGTGAAAAAAAAATATATATATATTTTTTTAACTTTCAACAAGTGAAAATAGAACAATTACTTTTCAACATACTACTGCATTTTTAACAAACTTTTATTCATTACAACAGGACTCTTGCTTGTGATATGTTGCTTAATTTTTATTATTATTATTATTAATAATACTACAGTGAATATTACATTTTACTGTACAGTTGTAATATATTTCTCTTGCAATTTCTTTAATTTCATGCATCTAGCTTTTATTTTGACGTGTGTATTTGCAGTAAGGAATGGATTGGCTCTGTTGTTGAACGATGTTGAACATTCGACAATGTTGTACAGTGGCAACAAAAGTGTGCCACACTTAAAAATGTAACACAATATCAAACCAAGCTGCATTTATTTTAAAGATAGCACAAGCACACTTTCCAAGCATAAAATGTATTTCTTAAAAAGTAATTTGTGAAGTGAAGACAGTATCTGGACACTATGTGGTTGTCAACTGTTAGTGGAATATGTTGATGTTGAAACACCTGTGTGACCTCAGACAAATGGTCAGAAAAAAATAAAGACGGCTCTTAATATTTTGTTTCTAATGCAATGTAATGAATACTTTAAGTCTGGCATAAGTATCCAAATAGTTTTGTATTTTCTTTTGTTTGACGTGCCAAGAGACTGACACTTTCCACCACTGCTGCTCTCACTTGCCAGATATAAGATCAGCTCTGTGTCAGAGAGACGGTTCACAGCGGTGTCTCTCCTGCTCTAGAACATTCCGACCGGCTGTGGAAACTAGCCAGCGTGATGATCAGATGTTCACCCATCTCTCTTACATGAAGTAAATGGGGAAAAAAGTTGGCCAAACGCACAGGAAGGATACAGTATAGGAATGTTAGCAGCAGAGAAAGAAAGATGTTGTTTGGCTATAGATCAGAGGTACCCAAACTTTTTCCTACGAAGGGCTAAGGGAGGGTCGTGGGCCAAAATTAAACATTGCATTATATCAAACTGTATTATATTAAAATATAGAAGTTGCCCTGGTTTCCCTCCTTTATGATTTCATCATATATATATATATATATATAAATATATATATATGTATATGTGTGTGTGTGTGTGTGTGTGTGTGTGTATAAGCACCTAAAGGACTCTCAGACTGTGAGAAACAAGATTCTCTGGTCTGATGAAACGAAGATTGAACTGTTTGGCCTCGATTCCAAGCATCATGTCTAGAGGAAACCGGACACCGCTCATCACCTGTGCAATACCATCCCAAGCAGAAGGAAGCAAGTTTTCTTGATCCGGTGCTCCTCTATCCACACCTTGATTGACCTGGCTGTGTGGCATGGAGCATTGTGCTGCTGGAAACAAAAACAATCCTCAGAATTGGGGAACATTGTCAGAGCAGAAGGAAGCAAGTTTTCTTCCAGGATAACCTTATACGTGGCTTGATTCATGCATCCTTCACAAAGACCCAGATCATCACCGATCCTCCACCAAATTTCACAGTGGGTGCGAGACACTGTGGCTTGTAGGCTTCTCCAGGTCTCCGTCTAACCATTAGATGACCAGGTGGAAGATCGGTGATGATCTGAGGGTGCTTCAGCAAGGCTGGAATTCAGGTTCTCAGGTTCTTACAGTCTGCCTGCAGTCTCAGACATAGCTGTTTTCACACAGCATGAATTGTTTAGAAGCTGAAACTCAATCCTAATTTTAACCACCAACAAACCAAAAAACGTTTTGTAATCAGGGTTCCCATGCATCCTGGAAAACCTGAAAAATAATAAAAATGGGATTTTGCAATGCAGTTTTCCAGTCATGGAAAAGCCATGGAAAATTAGAAAAATACCTAAATGTCCTGGAAAATATTATAGTATAAAAGAACTGTTTGACTGTGTTGCTAACAAGGTTTTTGTTACATGTGCAAAAACATGGCAATGATCAGCACTCGTCATATGAGTCATATGCACACATTCAAATCGTTTGGTCAATGCCAGTGGCTTCACATTGTGAAACAACGTCAACGGTTATCTGTCATAAACAAATCCGTCACAAACATTCTCTGCTCCAATGAAATCGTTTAAGTATTGATATAGCACAAAATACGATTTTTTTGGTTCCAATGTTGCTGTTTTGTTAACCCCTTACACCCTAAAGGCATTTTGAAGATTTCGGCTAAAGTCGCATACCCAAACGTAAGAGCATAGAGCGCTTAAAATAAACTGCAAGGAACCTCAGTTGCATGGTATACATTTTTAGAAAACCTTTCAAGCTCCGAGAGTCTTATGTGACAACACTGCGGACAAAACACCCAAAGCTAAAGCGCTAAAAAAATGAACTTTTAAGTTATTATTCAGTTTGACATTATACTCTTTTTAAAACATCCTACTTTGGTGTTGTTCTCCAACATGTCAACTATACCAGGAAAAAAAAATGTGTTGATTTGACAAGGCAATCCATTGTTATAGCATATGGAACCATGGTTCCCAAGGTGGACTTCTAATTATCAAAGTGTCCGAAAAACCTCTCCATTTCACCTCACTTTGCCACCTTATTCCATCACTCCAAAAATGTGCGTTGTGCTCCCCCTTGTGTGCAGTCTATGTATGTGCACTCTGGTTATATTATTGACCCAAAGAAATGAATGTTTAAATACACAATTAATCAAATAAAAATTGCGATATGTCCTAGTGTGATAACTAAACTGCAAATGTGATTTAACTGAGTAAATACACTGTATGATAAAAGTGATGTGTGCTTACAATTGAGCGTGT
Source organism: Myxocyprinus asiaticus (assembly GCF_019703515.2). Classification (NCBI taxonomy): domain Eukaryota; kingdom Metazoa; phylum Chordata; class Actinopteri; order Cypriniformes; family Catostomidae; genus Myxocyprinus; species Myxocyprinus asiaticus. The sequence goes on along the minus strand of NC_059380.1, from coordinate 2,639,630 downwards.
GAAGCCGGCCACTCATACAGTATACTGAAAACACCTCATCATGATCATCATGTGCGCTCTTGTGTTTGTGAGATGACAAAGTATCTATTTAATTAAATCACAGCTTCACAGGGGTTAATAATCACAGTGGGCCATGTAGCGTACTGCTTATTTGGAAATGAGAAACTAAAAACACACATTTTGACACGTCAAAATAAACGCTCGATTTAAATGGACGCACTTCTTTTTTTTTCTTTTTTTTTTTTTTTGCTTACATTTTACACTTGTTGGGCACATAAGGTGTCCTGGAAAATTGTGCATTGAAAAGAGTGGGAACCCTAATGAAGGATTATGAAAGTGTTGACCCCTCGTTTGCTCATTCCATAGGAACATGGTGGGCTTTTGCGGATCTTTCCAGAGGGAACAGCTCAGTTTGCAGACATTGAGCCCAAGTTTGACAGGCTTCTGTTGTTTTGGTCAGATAGAAGGAACCCACATGAGGTCCAACCAGCTTATGCTACCAGGTCTGTAATGGTCATCATACTGTCATTACACAGGTCTATTGACTCGGAGATCGTACATGATTCTGTAAGCTGCTTGTGTTTGTATACAAAAGAACATATGAGTTAAATAAACCTGATTTGTTTGCAGGTATGCCATAACAGTGTGGTATTTTGACGCTGATGAGCGAGCCCGAGCTAAGGAGAAATATCTAACAGGTGAGATGAAGCGGTCAATGATCCGCTAAACTCGACCAGCTCTTATGCTGATCCTGAACCGATGTTTCTTCTTAACTGGCAGCTGTAAATGTGCGTTATCTATTCATTTTGGTGTAACGTCTATATATTTATGTTCTCCATTAGGGATGCACCAATATCACTTTTTCTCTTCCGTTTCGATTCCGATACCTGAAATTTCAGTATCGGCCGATACCGATCCCGATCCGATACCAGTGGTGTTGTTTTCATAATCAGTTTAGAATATCTTTGCCTCATTGTGTGGAACTTATTGGGATTACTCTTTTATATTTAAAGAAACACAAACCTCTAACTTCACATTATTTCGATATAATTGTACAGCCTATTAAGATATCAGCCCACTTTTCATTCACAGTTTTTTTGGAACTCAGTTAACTTAAATATTGTTGTAATTTGTAAACAATGATTATAATAATACATTTATTAGGATTCCTCCGGTAGGAGGAAACCTATTGTTTTTGTTAGTATTCTTCTTCTTATTATTATTATTATTCCTGTAGCTCTAAATTGCCCAATAACTCAAGATCTCCTTGGTAAAAAGTTTTGAAATGTGGCACATTGATACTACAGGCCACGAGTAACTACCACACCAAAAATGGCCCATGTGAGCCTATAGGTGGCGCTACAGGCCACACCCCAATTTGTCCATTTTCAAAGTGATGCCATTTCCACCCCATAATCCCAATATTTCAGAAACCTGGTATATATGCCTCATTTCTCATGAGGAACAAAAAAGCCTCTAGAACCCATAAAGTCCACCATGATGGATTTTCCTGTACAATACAAATTTGTCCAAAACTACAAAAATCTACTCCTCCTGAACCATAGCTCCAATTGACTTGAAACTCAGTATGTATGTGTAGGATACATGTCTTTCAATTTGATATTTAGCAAAAATGAATACAGTACTAAATGGCTGAAAGGTGCGCATTTATGTAAATGTCCACATTGTCTCAATATCCATATGTCCAAAAAATCTAACGCCATTTTGACTAATGTTTTATCCAACCCAACAGGCTTCAAGATGACATCACTCTGAAGTACTGTGCAAAATTTCACCTTGATATGTCATAAGATGACAGAATTACAGTTTACTATTATTTATCGCTAACGCTAAAATAATGCTTTACAAATCCGCTAGTCATAAAAGCGATACTTTGATTCAATCACCGGTTCATATGAAGACTCTTGAAATGTTTACTAACAAATTAATGAAATGTTGCGTACATGTGACATCTACCATGTCAATTTTTACATAGTTTGCAGTTTTGAGGAGGACTCCACACTGCTGCTTGCAGCTTCAATTATTATTATTATTGACTTTTAGAATTTTATAATACAAGAGCAATATATACAGTATATTTCAGTCATGCACCTTTAGCACCTTTAACTTTAAAACCCTCTGGCTTTTATTTTGATGGTCGGAGCACCTCAGGATGTCCTGTAAGTGTCTGTTGTTGTGCTAATTCACAGTAGTTTAATTTGCATCTTATTCTAAATCTGGTGAAATGCTCCTTCCATGCTATTCTAATTGCATGTTATAAGCGAACCGAACTATTGAGCTTCTACATCTAAGATTTTGTTCATGTGTGGCGCTCACATATTGCACGTCACTCTGAAAGCTCGAGCGCACCATAAGCCTGCGCGTGCAATGTATGTGTGTCAACAGAGCCGCGTCATTCACTAACGCGCTGCGCATAATGTATATTTCCTTTTATGATACGCAAAGCTATCGAATTACTTCAAGTGGCTTTGAATAAAATGCATGAGTCATATGGACTACTTAAATGGTGCATTTATGTTTTTTTTGTTTTTTTATATGTCCGTTTTTGAGCTTGACAGTAACGACACTGACTAACAGTATCGGATTTGGATCGGGCTCGTCGGACCGATACGCGTTCCGTCTAAAAATGGCAGTATTGGAGCCGATACTGATCCAGGTACCGTATCGGTGCATCACTAATCTCTATTTATAGATGGCCAATCTGTGCTTTAGCATTTTTCTGCTTTGTGCATGTCTACACTGCAAAAAATTTCTTGAAAAGCAAAATGACTTTATTAAGATATTAAGTGTTGTTTTCAGAGAAAGAAAAAAGTTTTACAAATATTTAGATTTTTTTTAATCTAGAATATAAATAAGTTCTCTCATGGTTACACCACATGGCGTGAACAAAATGTGCCTTTTCATAAAAAGGTTAAAATATTGACTCAAGTTTTGAGGGTCTGAAGGGGTCGACATCAAAAAGGCTACCGACATGTTGGTTACACCACATGACTTTGATTTTGTGGACTGCTTATTTATCTCTTTATCACTGTCCCTGTGCGGCCATTATCTAGAAATACCAGACCGATGGATGGTGCAATTGCCCAATCAAAATCGAGTATTCCAGAGAGCTGTGTAGTAATGATTATTAACAGAAAGAGCAAAAAGGAGGCCTAAAATCTCTGACATTTCTCTCTCTTAGGTGCAGGTGAACGGGGCGTGAAAGTGGAGCTAAACAAGCCGTCTGAGCCCAGCTAGTGAACGAGGGATTAATGAAAAGAAGTGGACATGGTGGACCTCCAGAGGGCTGCTGCCAGCTGCTGAGAAAGGGACGAGGAGAGGGGGAAAGAGAGTCATTAATCGACTTTCTTATTCACCTCTCCGGCCATCATCTGTAAGGGACTCTGAATGTTATAGAGATGTGCTGTGAAGACAGACATACCTTAACATGCTTTGTGTTTACTTTATGGAACATGCTGGCTTATATGAGCATAGGATGGACAGAATACTAAGATTAAGGGTGTGTGGTTATTTTAAGCATTGACCCCAAACCTTACAGTTTTTCCACCACGTTCCCATCAGCTTCGTCTTTGCACATTTAATAGTAAAGGTACAGTTTTGACTGGCAGTGCCACAAGCTACATACAAAAAACACTCTGGAATGTACTGTATGTACTATTCTGCCAAAGAGTCACTGTTAAATATTGGATTTGTGTTTTTGTATGGTTCGTAATGCAGTTTCCCAGGCTCTCCTAATTGGAGCTACATGGAACATGCGTCTTTATCATGGCTTGCACCTGTTGCTTAGTAACCAGGTGTGTTGCTGGATTGTGTTTGCCAGTAATCAGCAAATATGTCTGTTGTTGCAGACGTTATGTCTCTGTTGTCTCATGTCTGTCTAACAGCTCTGAGTTTTAAATAAAAAAATTTTTTTCTCCAATGCAGCTTGTTTAGCAGTGTGTTATTAACGCCATCTTATGGCTGTTACAGGAATATTCAGGGTTCAATTCAAGTTAAGCTCAGTCAACAGTATTTGTGGCATAAAGTTGATTGGGCCTACCACAAAAATAATTTCAACTCTTATCTCTTTTTCTTTTTTTTTTTGGATTTTTCTCCCCTTTTCTTCCCAATTTGGAACACCCAATTCCCAATGCACACTAAGTCCTTGTGGTGGCGTAGTGACTCGCCTCAATCCGGGTGGCGGAGGACGAACCTTGGTTGCCTCCGCGTCTGAAACCGTCAGTCCGCGCATCTTATCACGTGGCTTGTTGAGCGCGTTAACACGGAGACATAGTGCGTGTGGTGGCTTCACGCTATTCTCTGTGGCATATACGCACAAACGCCCCACCGAGAGCGAGAACCACATTATAGTGACCATGAGGAGGTTACCCCATGTGACTCTACCCTCCCTAGCAACCGGGCCAATTTGGTTGCTTAGGAGACCTGGCTGGAGTCACTCAGCACGCCGTGGATTCGAACTCGCGACTCTAGGTCTGGTAGTCAGCGTCTTTACTCACTGAGCTACCCAGGCCCCTTCTTATCTCCTTTTCTTAAAAAAAAAAAGAAAAGAAAAAAAGAAGCACAAATCTGTGTTCCAGTGAGGCACTTACAATGGAAGTGAATGGGGCCAATTTTTGGAGGGTTTAAAGGCAGAAATGTGAAGCTTATAATTGTATAAAAGCACTTACATTAATTCTGTTAAAACTCATGTATTATTTGAGCTGTAAAGTTGTTTAAATTGTCGTTTTTTATAGCGTTAAATCATTATGGTTGTAAACTTGGATATAACTTTACATAGATGCGGTTAGTAAGTGATTTTATCACACTAAAATCATGTTAACACGCATTATTTACGTCTTGTGGCTATACTGTTGAAACGTTTACGGACTGGCCCCATTGACGTCCATTGTAAGTGTCTCACTTTAACACAAATTTTTGTAACAAAGAGGAAAAAGTCCAAATTTATTTTTGTGGTAATCAGCATTATGCTACAAATGCTGTCGATTGAGCTCAAATGCATTGAACCTGGAATGTTCATGTTATCAATATTTCTCCTGATACATATATATATATATATATATATAGAAATTGATGAAAAGCACCTAAAGTGAAAATTAGGGCATTAATTACTCTGCCTCACACATGCTGGGTGGACAGTCTGAGATTTATAGATAATACTGAGATTTCAGTTACTTCAAATGTTATCATAAAAAAAAGTTTTGTACCCCAGTCAGTGCATAACTTCCTTTTGATAATTTTCAAGATGCTTTTTAGAGGATGACAATTTGAAAACAAGAGATTCTTCTTGTTTGTGCAATCTTTTTAGGGCGAAGTGCAAGGGTAAAAACGTACATATGATTTGCATTATTTTCTCCACAAACGACAGCTTTGCACCAGACTCTGTTGAGAGACATCCAAACATAAAGAGAAAGGCCTAAAGGTCAGCCAGACACTCTGACGCAACTCTGTTGATTGAGGACTTTAATTCGACTGAGGGGGAGCAGGGATTGTGTTAACAACAATTACCATAAGCCCTTTCATTTGCTGGCCTTTGAAATAACCCTCTGATAGCACACGTACATCTCCAAGATGTCTGTTTAAGAGTGTTTCATCTGGAAAATGTCTAATTAACATCTGTTGAACATCTAAAAAAGATCAGATTTGGAAACATTCTAAAATTTGAATGTCTCAAAGACATCTGCTGAATGTCTTATTGACATCTGAGAGAAAACGTCTTAAAAACGTGTTTAAAAAAAAATATGTAAACATGCACATCAAATACCCTAGACATGTGGATGATGTACAGTATGTGTGCTGGGGATTTGAAGTGTGTTTACATCTGAATCTACATCTTAATCATGCTAAATTGCTAATTTGTTACTAGAAAATCACTTGCCATTATATCAAACACAGTTGAAAGCTATTTGGTTCATTAAATAAAGATTAATATTGTCTTTGTTGTTTGCTGACTACCACCCCTGGAGTCATGAGTTTGAATCCAGGCTGTGCTGAGTGAACCCAGCCAGGTCTCCTTAGCAACCAAATTGGCCCGGTTGCTAGGGAGGGTAGAGTCACATGGGGTAACCTCCTCGTGGTCGTGATTAGGGGTTCTCACTCTCAATGGGGCGTGTGGTAAGTTATGCATGGATCGTGGAGAGTAGCATGAGCCTCCACATGCTGTGAGTCTCCGCGGTGTCATGCACAACGAGTCACGTGATAAGATGCGTGGATTGATGGTCTCAAAAGTGGACGCTACTGAGACTTGTCCTCCGCCACCCGGATTGAGGTGAGTAACCGCGCCACCACGAGAACCTAGTAAGTAGTGGGAAAAATGACTCGTTCAATGATCCGTTCTAAAGGATTCATTCTAAACTCCTCCTTTCAGAGAGCTTACTCTGCTCTGATTGGTCAGATGTCCCAGTCTGTTGTGATTGGTCTATTGCTTAGTGTAGTGTTTGAGGGCGGGTCAAAGCTGTTCGCGAGCAGCCAATGAAGACCAGAGGCGGGTTTTTTGTAACCAAATTACGTAGGTTAGCACAGGAAGTAAGTCTGGAATTACTAACGACTTGTTTCAGGTGTTCAGAATCGGTTCTTTCTTTTGGGAGTCAATAACTCCATTTGTCGTGCACTTTGATTTTTGAAACTTTGCAGACTTTTTTACATTCACAAACAGCTATATAACACACTACATGAAAGGTAATATTTGAAAAACCATAATAGGTGCTCTTTAAATACTGATCTGTTTCTCACTCACACCTATCATATCACTTCTGAAGATACGGATTTAACTACTGGAGTCTTCTGGATTACTTTTATGCTGCCTTTTTGTGCTTTTTTGAGCTTCAAAATGTTGGCACCCATTCACATGTATTGTACTGACCTACAGAGCTGAAATATTCTTCTAAAAATCATAATTTGTGTTCTGCAGAAGAAAGGAAGTCATACACATCTGGGATGGCATGAGGGTGAGCAAATGATGAGAGAATTTTCATTTTTGGGTGAACTGTCCCTTTAATGTGATAGCTCAGCAATAATTTTATATTCTGTCATCATTTCCCTACCGTCATGTTGTTCCAAACCCGTGTGACCTTCTGTATTCTGTGGAACACAAAAGATGTTAGACAGAATGTTAGGGACTGACAGTCTCGGTCACCACTCACTTTCAAAATATAGAGAAAAAAATCTAATTCACAGAAAGTAAATGGTGACCAAGGCTAACATTCATTGTGTTTGCATGGAAGAAAGAAAGTCATATGGGTTTGGAAACACATGATGGTGAATGATGACAGAATTTTCATTAATAATAATAATAATAATAATAATTCTGTAATAAATGTTACATGTGGATTATGTAATGGAATACAAGGGAGTTAACGTTCATTATGTCATTTGGAAAGTAACGAGTTAGTCACTACTTCATTACTCTTATGATATGATAACAATGATGGTGAGCCGTGAAATATCATAATTTCAGTCAAATTCTGAGTTTGTCCAGATCCACTGATCCTGATGGAAATTTGAAGGAGCACACATCTCCAATAATCTTTCGGACACGGGGTGTTTTAAATATGGCGACCCAGGGCTGCAGAGCACAACAACATTATCAAAGCATATAAAAGCTGAAAACACAATGAAATTAAACCTCAACACATCAATATTAAGCCACAACACACCGAAAAAGCCACAGCACAACGAAATTAAGCCACAACAACACAACAATATTAAGCCACAACACACTGAAAAAACCACAGCACAACAATTAAGCCACAACACACTGAAAAAGCCACAACACAACAATATTAAGCCACAACACAACAATTAAGCCACAACACACTGAAAAATCCACAACACAACAATATTAAGCCACAACACAACAATTAAGCAACAACACACTGAAAAGCCACCGCACAACAATATTAAGCAACAATAACACAACAATATTAAGCAACAACAACAACACAACAATATTAAGCCACAACACACCGAAAAAGCCACAACACAACAATATTAAGCAACAACAATACAACAATATTAAGCAACAACAACAACACAACAATATTAAGCCACAACACACCGAAAAAACCACAACACAACAATATTAAGCAACAACAATACAACAATATTAAGCAACAACAACAACACAACAATATTAAGCCACAACACACCGAAAAAGCCACAACACAACAATATTAAGCAACAACAATACAACAATATTAAGCAACAACAACAACACAACAATATTAAGCCACAACACACCGAAAAAACCACAACACAACAATATTAAGCAACAACAATACAACAATATTAAGCAACAACAACAACACAACAATATTAAGCCAGAGCACACCGAAAAACCACAGCACAACAATATTAAGCAACAACAACAACAACACAACAATATTAAGCCACAACACACCGTAAAAAAACAGTACAACATTAAGCAACAACAACAACAACACAACAATATTAAGCCACAACACACCGTAAAAAAACAGTACAACATTAAGCAACAACAATACAACAATATTAAGCCAGAGCACACCGAAAAACCACAACACAACAATATTAAGCAACAACAATACAACAATATTAAGCAACAACAACAACACAACAATATTAAGCCAGAGCACACCGAAAAACCACAACACAACAATATTAAGCAACAACAACAACAACACAACAATATTAAGCAACAACACACCGAAAAAGCCACAGCACAACAATATTAAGCAACAATAACTCAACAATATTAGCAACAACACACTGAAAAAGCCACAGTAAAACAATATTAAGCAACAACAACACAACGGAATTAAGCCACAGCACAATGATATTAAACCACAACACAACAAAACTAAGCCTTTTGTTTTCTGATTGCGGCTTAATTTTGTTGTGTTTTCAGCTTTTATTTGCTTTGCTAATTTTGTTTTGTTGTGCACCCCAGGGTCACCATATTTAACCCCACAAATTCAGCTCCATTTGATCAAAGCACCATTGAAAACAGTTCTTTTCTGGGGTGCCAGAAAAACCCGGAGGTGCGGGAGACAAGCATTTGTTTGCAAACAGTAACTCTGCACTGCAGATTTAGCAACAATTTTCGCACCCATTATGCATTCATGGAGACAGCTTTTTCTACTGTTCACTTTAGGCTGAAGGCTGCTGGAATACACAGTGTCAAATCCAGCATTGGCTCCACTCCTTCCTGTGCCACCCAGTCCCAGACATGGCTATGTTAAGTGAGGTGCACCCTGGGAACTACGTATTTTACTGTCAGTGTAGCAGTGGTATTTTCTCCGATATAATGACCCGTATTTTCTTGCATCGTATTTAATTTGAATTATTGATTAAAATATGAGATGCCCAGATCTTTTTACCTTGACTCTCCAACACACTTTTAGATGTGCAGCAGTCTCTCTTTGGATCCTGTAGGCTTGAGGACGTTGCAGTACGTGTACTGACGAGGGTCATAGGTCACTACCCACATAGAAACCAGTTACTGGTAGACTGTGGGTTGGCAGCAGTGAGTCATGATGGTGGCGGGCACTTACCAACAGGATACGCCATCATTGAAGGGAACCAGGGCTGAAGTAAGAGCTATCATGATGCTCGTCACAGAGATCATAATACAGATTGATATTAAATCAACAGAGGATTGTGATTTTTAGTAAGCCACTTGTCTACCTAGTGCTTTAAATGATTTGGCTTGCGCATAAATAATTAAGCGCAGTTTCACGTAAAGTCTTACAACATGTTAAAAACAAATGACTAATGAAGCATAATCTTTTGTGTATATTTGGATGCGATCTATGACTAGAATTAAGTGGGTTTATGAGTCAGATGATTCTGAGGTCAATAAATACCAAGAAGGGTGACGTCGGTATTGCAGACTGCTGTCTATGACTCAGGAACACGGCAGTGTGGAGCCCCTCGCTGGAAAACTGGACTTTAGTCAGTTCCCCCTGGGGTCACTTCTCACACTCATGTCTTAACATGTGAGTTAGCAACCCTCTCGCTGCAACAAACCACACAGAAAATCACAGCAAGGACATTCTCGATTTGACAGCCATTGTTGGTGGTCTGGGATTTTTATGCACACATTGGGGATTAAAGTGCAAACTGCAAATATTGCTCTTTTGTTTACAGGCTTGTGCCACAGCTATGATGCATCCAGTTTATTTAGTCCATTCTAAAGGGAAGATTATAAGCACATGGAAGCCCACTCGAGGCTGGTGACAATCACTAACAGAAGGAATCTGGTTCATTAGGTACTATGGTCAGAAAGTAATTTAAAACTACAGTAGGTGAATGTTAACTATAGTAATATAAACTTGTAACAACTGTGAAATTGCTGTCAAAAAACAATTTTTAAACTGTATATTTTCATATGAAAGGGGCCCAGAGCAATATACAGTCAGGGGTCCCAGAATTACTTGCTACAGCCCTGATTAAATTAATCTATAATTATCTATCACTGATCTATCACTATCATATAATCATTGAATCTATTCACAGACATTCATTTTTAATATTTTCTCTGCTGTGAAAAAACAAACAAGCAGGAAAAACAGGAATTTATGCCTTGTAGCTTTCTGAATGTGTAAGTTTAGGCCAATAATGTGCTCAAAACTAAATGTTTGAATTTCTATTATTGACTAAATCCTGGAAATGACATTCACCTCAATGTGTTGTGAAATCACGTGCCACAATGGAAATGTATATGTATATATGAGTAATCATGCTAAATTGATCATTTGGTACTAGAAAATCACTTGCCATTATATCAAACACAGCTGAAAGCTATTTGGTTCATTAAATGAAGATTAACATTGGCTTTGTAGTTTGCTGACTATCACCCCTGGAGTCGCGAGTTCGAATCCAGGGCGTGCTGAGTGACTCCAGCCAGGTCTCCTAAGCAACCAAATTGGCCCAGTTGCTAGGGAGGGTATAGTCACAAGGGGTAACCTCCTTGTGGTCGCAATTAGTGGTTCTTGCTCTCAATGGGGCGTGTGGTAAGTTGTGCGTGGATCGTGGAGAGTAGCATGAGCCTCCACATGCTGTGAGTCTCCGCGGTGTCATGCACAACGAGTCACGTGATAAGATGCACGGATTGATGGTCTCAAAAGTGGACACTACTGAGACTTGTCCTCCGCCACCTGGATTGAGGTGAGTAACCACGCCACCACGAGCACCTACTAAGTAGTGGGAATTGGGCATTCCAAATTGGGAGAAAAGGGGATAAAAAAACAAAAAACAGAACAGAAGCAGAAAAACAAAAAGAAAAGGTTAGAGTGGGCAAAGAAACACAGACATTGGACAACAGATAATTGGAAAAGAGTGTTATGGATCTTAACCCCATTGAGCTTTTGTGGGATCAGCTAGACTGTAAGGTGCGTGAGAAGTGCCCGACAAGACAGTCACATCTATGGCAAGTGCTACAGGAAGTGTGGGGTGAAATGTCACCTGAGTATCTGGACAAACTGACAGCTAGAATAACAAGGATCTGCAAAGCTGTCATTGCTGCACGTGGAGGAATTTTTGATGAGAACTCTTTGAAGTAGTTTAAGAAGTTCTGAACATTTTTTTCAAATTGTAATAGTAATTTTTCACATTATTAATGTCCTGACTATACATTGTGATCAGCTGAATGCCACTTTGGTGAATAAAAGTACCAATTTCTTTCCATAAGAGCAAAATTTGTACATTATTCCAAACTTTTGGCTGCCGGTGTGTATATATATATATATATATATATATATATATATATATATATATATATATATATATATACAGAATATAAACGGATTGTCTGATTATTTTTATCTTTGATTTTCCACATTAAAGAATCATCTTTGAAAAGAATATAAAGAAGTAGTATGTAAACTGTTCTCTAGTTCAGGGGTTTTCAAAATTTCTGATGCATGGAGCCACAAATATGACACACTTGCGAGAGGCTCTTTTTCCTAAAAATATGAAGGCAGTATTTTACAGTATTTTCATGCATAAAGACCAAATTTTACTGTGAGAAAAAGTGATTTTTATAATAAAAACAACAATTTACTATCATTCTATGAGTGCCATGCGATTCATGGTGCCAATGCGCTAACATTATATATGCAGTTATAATATGCACCGATTACACTGTTATTGTAATTTATGATGGCACTGATACTACTGCAAAGAAGGGTGTATAAAAGTGTGTTAATGGGTGGAATACAGACAAAAGAATGATGATAAGAGGCACATCTTTGGGTACATGTGTGAATGGCTTTTCATGTTGACTGGTCTTAACTGACTCAATGGGAATTAGTTGTCGGCCTCAAAGTAGGTGGAGCTCCAGGTCACACCTACCGATGACGTGGACCAATGGCAGTAAGGTGTTTAGCAGCTGGTAAGAACTTTCCCTGAAAGTTCACCATGGCGAGCTGTTACGAAGCACCGAAATGAACACAAAAACACCTTTTGTTTTGGCTGGATTCTGTTATAAATAACGTCACACCTGTTTGTTCTTCGATTTCGTAGGAAGTATGCAGGAGCCTAGTCAGTCAGTCAGTCAACAAGCATACATGGGAACTCCAAAACTTAAAAAAAAGCATCCCAGGTCAAGGGCGCAGCAGCCGCCCTCTTTAAAACTCTTTAAAAGGTGATTTGGTCCCACTAAACTCATAACGAGTCCAAATGGTGGATTTGTATACAGTATTCCTAGCGTTTTGTTACTTTGGGCAGATTGAGCGACCATCCAGCCAATCACAGGTGAGTTTCATGAGCCGAAACATCCCTTACGTAATACGCCATCAGTCAGACAGTCTAATCAACACGGCTCCGTTCATTTCTACAAAGCTGCTTTCAACAATGCTCATTTATCCATGTTTTTAATCGGCATTGATGTTGATCTAAATGAATCATCTAGAGATGAGCAACACACAAATGAGAGATATTTATCGGCATATCATTCTTGATTGGCAGCATTACATGAAATGCACTGCAGAATAAAAACAAAGGACAATCCGTCTTTTAAGTGCACATTGTAAGTGGAGTTTATATCAGCGCATGAGTCTTCATTACGTTCTGTTTTTTACATTTTGTTTGTGAGATAATAGTTTGATCGGTTCTTTTAGCCAATTTAAGCAGATGACTAGATCTGTGTTAAATATGTAAAGCTATTTTTAATATCAGATCCTGTTTTTTACCTCTATGTTGGTGTGCAGTCGACAAACTGTAGGAAAAAAGATAGATCTGCTGTGTTCTTATAACACTTAACACTGAAGTCCATAGATATGTAGACATGCATTTATATACATGAAAACGTACAGATGTTATTGAAATTCATCATAATTATTATATGACTATAATTGTTGTCTTTTGGTAAAAGTCATGCTCATATATATATATATTTTCTCCCCTTTTCTCCCCGATTGGAATGCCCAATTCCCAATGCGCTCTAAGTCCTCATGGTGGTGTAGTGACTCGCCTCAATCCGGGTGGCGGAGGACGAATCTCAGTTACCTCCGCGTCTGGGACCGTCAATCTGCGCATCTTATCACGTGGCTTGTTACCGCGGAGACATAGCGCGTGTGGAGGCTTCATGCTATTCTCCACAGCATCCACGCACAACTCACCACACACCCCACCGAGAGCAAGAACCACATTATAGCGACCACAAGGAGTTAACCCCATGTGACTCCACCCTCCCTAGCAACCGGGCCAATTTGGTTGCTAAGGAGACCTGGCTGGAGTCACTCAGCACGCCCTGGATTTGAACTCGTGACTCCAGAGGTGGTAGTCAGCAAACAACAAAGACAATGTTAATCTTTATTAAATGAACCAAATAGCTTTCAACTGTGTTTGATATAATGGCAAGTGATTTTCTAGTAACAAATTAGCAATTTAGCATGATTAAGATGTAGATCCAGATGTAAACACACTTCAAATCCCCAGCACACATACTGTACATCATCCACTATATAATATATATTAATATATACCGTAAAATATTAATACTGCACTGTAAGTGTTGGGTTTGTGCGAGCCACCTACTAACAGCTGTGTCCCCCCACATTTTTAATGATTGCTACGCCCCTGTCCCAGGTGTATACCGCATGAAGTTGAGAGAATGCCAAAAAAGACTAAAAGTGTTAACTTCATAGTTGTGACTTTTCAGTTATTCTAAAATATACAAAATAGTCATAATATAAAAAGTGTAGGTGTGTCTAAATATTTGACTGATAGTGTAGACAGACAGACTATTTGCTGTAGTTACATAATCTCCTGCTTCACCCCACACATTGAAAACATTTTTCAGTGTCTCTGAAGGGAACTCGTGGTTCTGTGCACTTGTTTGCTTTTCTTAAATCGATGACGCGTGTCTCTCTTAACCCAAGCACGGGTCACCTATTCACCTGACCAATTGTTGCTCTGATCAAGCCCCCGCTACGGCTGGCCAATAGCTGCGCAGTGCGCTGAGCATCGCTCATCTCACCACTCACCGCACTGTTCGCCTATTGGCCAGCCGCTCTCAGCACACGATAAGAGCGACTCAATTGGTCAGGTAAATAGCTGCAAGTTGGCAGGAAGAGCTCGAGAGACGAGGTACATAATGGCAACATGGGAATGATCCTCTCTGTCTGACCATCTCGAAGCCTTTTTAACCCATCGACTTTCTGATATTCGTAGTAATGGTCTGGTGGGATAATATCATTAATGATCTGCTTGATCTCAGAGGTGGTCGTTGATTGGGCTCCGTCCTTTCATGCGCATTGCAGCTTTGCGCAAGGACTCCAGTGTTCCTCTGCAGCATCCGGAGGAGTCCAGATCCTGCTGGTATGTAATGCATAATAACCATCACTTAGATAAAACTGTGTGCATGGACACATAAAGGATTTGGATACATTAAAAACACATAAAATAGTCGATTCAGGTATGAATGGGTACATTTATAAATATTACATTTGTGGTCACTGTAAAGTTAAGAACAAACTATAATGCGTATTGAAATGCATATTTATGTTTAATATGTTAAAAAACACCATCATTCTGCATGGCATCTCTTTCTATACATTTTTGCCTATAGAGATGAAAGAAAAGCCTAAAGGGCAAATAATATGCATTGCTATTTATTATTATCATGATGGGTTGGCCTTTTGTTTCTGTATTGTTTTGATTACTTAAACATGCATAATTGTCTACTCTTCAGATACCTTCACACCACACACACACATTGGCACTATGCCACCTTCTGGCATAACACCAGTGGGTGTATCTTATGCATCGGTACAAAGTGGCACACCTATAAACCAGCGGCATGAAGTGTGTATTCTCTAAATCCAAACATGGATGCATCAGGATTTAGGGCAGGAAAATGACACAGGAAGAATGACAGCAATCAGTGGTGCGTGCAATCCCAGAGTAATTCTTTAATCAAACCAATTCGGTTTTGTTTATCTCACGAGGAGCTGGATTGTGACCCAAGGATTTGTATTCTGTGCGGCAGAGAGATTTGCCCGGGCCAGATTAGGCACCATTTTGCTAATTTGACAGGATTGAGAGTGAGATGCATCTCACTGTCAGAATAAAACACAAAGCTAAGGCAGGGTTATTATTTGAACTTTAATGTATTTATTTATTTACTTTTTGTTCGTTTAGTTTATGATGGTTAGATTTAGGTTTTAATTCACATTCATTTTTATTACATTTTAGCCATGCAAATGTGTTTAGATTCAGTTTTCCTATTATGTTAGTTTTGATTGTTAGTTCAGTTCATGTACAGGTTTTCATTTAGATTTTGTTAATGAGAATAACATTGCTGAGGACACTTATAGTGTGTTGAAGTGAAGATTCTTTATATGCATGCATGATCTTTCAACTGTATGCATTCATCCAGGTGTGCATATGTTCGATTAAATGTTTACTCTGTACTATGGTTTAGGGTACAGCGGGGCTATAGGAACACCTTAAGGAAAATTCGCTTCTTTTTTTTTCTGGTCACAAAATGTATTGAGATATTGATGAAGCAACATAATGTTTGTGAAATTATTTACATAATTTAATTTATCGCCTTTTCTCCCAATTTGGAATGCCCAATTCCCACTACTTACTAGGTCCTCGTGGTGGTGCGGTTACTCACCTCAATCCAGGTGGCGGAGGACAAGTCTCAGTTGCCTCAGCTTCTGAGACCGCCAGTCAGTGCATCTTATCACGTGACTTGTTATGCATGACACCGCGGAGACTCGCAGCATGTGGAGGCTCATGCTACTCACGCCCAACTTACCACGCGCCCAACTGAGAGCGAGAACCACTAATCGCGACCACGAGGAGGTTACCCCATGTGACTCTACCCTCCCTAGCAACCGGGCCAATTTGGTTGCTTAGGAGACCTGGCTGGAGTCACTCAGCACGCCCTGAATTCGAACTCGCAACTCCAGGGGTGATAGTCAGTGTCAATACTCACTGAGCTACCCAGCCCCCCAGAATTTTTTTTTTTTTTTTTTTTTTTTAAAGGTGGTGATGGGGGTTATAGTGATATCATGTCATTTTAGGTGCAATAGTTATAGGGGAAAATGTGTCAGCTAATGCAAATACTTTTGAGACAGCAAGATGCTTTTTTGAGTAACAAATTAAGATAATGCTTATTCAAGAAAAAGAGTTGCACCATTTCCTGTTAATTTCAATCACATTTGGCATTTTGTAACATCTCAAGTATTCTATAAACAAAAGAATCTCTATTGTGATTGGATCAGTCAATGTGAGCCCACTTTGAACATTTTGCATAACAAATCTATTCACCCCACTTCAGAAAAACAATGTTTTATGGGGGGCTTTTTACCCCAAATACTATCCTTTCACTTATTGGTCAGTTATTGAAAAAACGTCTGATTTTAATTACATTGAACAAAACTGATAATGACAAATAAGTATTTTGTCTCAAAATTAATGTGATCATTTCTGGGATTCTCATCGGCTACGTAAATGTGCAACATTTAAAAAATGTTTAAATATTAGATCAAATTGCCTCAAAATCAACCTTCAGACATTACATGCAATGATCTCATGGATCGGGAATATTTTACAGTGTATAGTGACAAATGGGTGTTTTGGTAGTTTTTGTTGCTCAAATGTGCCTTTAGCCCTGTTGTACCCTAGAGGTGAGTTTCCTGGTTTGTATGAGATTTTAAGCGTCACTTATACACGTCAGCACAGGCTCGTCATAAATGCATGAAACTGTGTGTGTCTGTGACAGGTTTGGAGTACTTTGCACAACCGATTTAACAATGACCTTTCTGTTCTGTCCTGCTTCATTCAGCCAGATCATAGTAGTCAGTCTCTTGTTAATGCTCATTTAATACTAACTTCTTTGATCTCCCTTCAGTAAAATCACCTCTCGTTTTCTCTTCGTGTCTCTTTGCGCTAAGCTCTTTTCACAATGGCTATTTTAGGCCTCACTGTGTGTCCCTCTTCAGAAGGACTGTATACACTTAATTATCTGGCACTGAAGCTTGTAAGCTTCTTACACGATGGCAAGGGTTAGAGAGCAGGCGGCGCAAACCGTGTTGCATCCACGCAGCACAGAAATGTTTTGGTAAGGCAGATTGCCCCTGTCTTGAGATAGGGCTTTCTTGGAACAAGAATTAAATACTCAAGTTCTGTAGTTTGTGTGTAAATATCAGGGAGCGAACGTTGACTGGTGTTTTGTCACACCTACATTTTTAAAACATTTTAGTCAAACTGTTGCTGACCCTCAGTGGCGGCCAGTTGTTTTTGGTAACACTTTATAATAACTACATGGTATAAAGTATTTGTAAAGCATTAGTTTATAGTTAATTGATCATTTATAAATGATTGTTCCTACCTTATTAATACATTAATAAGCTATATATAAATAGTATGTTATTTGTTTCTGTTCACTTTAGAAAATGTATTTATTATTGTTAAATAAGTTCATATATAGGCAGTTTAATCATGTTTTTTATAATAAATAAACAACTTGTTAATCATAACCTAACTTATGTATTTTAGTTGATGCAAACCAGTGATGGTAAAAAAGAAAGCATAAATTCATAGTTAATAAAGATATTAAATATGTAATGAATTGGATACACATTTCTGCTTAATTAATGTGTATATGAGTGTTTTAGGAACACTTACCTTTTTTTATTTTTTTATTTTCTCCACTTTTTCTCCCCGATTTGGAATGCCCAATTCCCAATGCGCTCTAAGTCCTCGTGGTGGCGTAGTGACTCGCCTCAATCCGGGTGGCGGAGGACGAATCTCAGTTGCCTCCACGTCTGAGACTGTCAATCCGCGCATCTTATCACGTGGCTTGTTGAGCGTGTTACCGCGGAGACAGCGCGTGTGGAGGCTTCACGCTATTCTCGCGGCATCCACGCACAACTCACCACGTGCCCTAACGAGAGCGAACCACATTATAGCGACCACAAGGAGGTTACCCCATGTGACTCTACCCTCCCTAGCAACCGAGCCAATTTGGTTGATTAGGAGACCCGGCTGGAGTCACTCAGCACGCCCTGGATTTGAACTTAAGACTCCAGGGGTGGTAGTCAGCGTCTTTACTCGCTGAGATACCCAGGCCCCAGGAACACTTACTTTTAAATCAATTAATGCTTAATAAAGGTTGTAATAAAGCACTTACTAATGGATAGCTAAGCATTTTGCGTGATCTAATATAAAGTGAGAACTATATATGCCTAATTATGCCCGGGGCCAGTGTAAGAGTTTCGCCCTTTCGGGTCAGTACTGCATTGTCACTAAATCTTCCGTTGATCTTGTAAATGTGTTGTATGTGTGTCCTAATCTGATTATTAAACCACAGCAGCCTGCGATTTAATTTCAGAAATATCCAGTTCTCTTGTGTTGCCCGCTTCAAAGTGATGTGTGAAGGCACTGACCCGCTAAAAACATCACATTATGACTTCTGTAATGACACGCTCATTTAATGCGAAGCGTGCAGCACATGCAGCCTCTTACGCTGTAACAATCAAACGACAACATAGCGAACTGCTAATCCAGAAGTGTGAAACTTCCATCAATTAGACACAGAAACTGACACAGTGATCCATCAAAATAAAAGTTCGGTTTAAATGGATGCATGAAATTGAAGAAATAATGACAAAAATATATATTACTACTGCATAGTAAAAATGTAATATTCATTTTAATAATAATAGTAATTGTAAATATTATTATTATATCAGGAATAATGATATTTTAGCAAATTTCACAAGCAAGTGTGCTGTTGTACTGAATGTACTGTAAATCGCTTTTCATGTGGGACACAAATGTGCACAAGGTCTTTGAAAGTGAAAAGCCAAATTGTGCTCTGCTATCCGTGCGAGCGCATCAACCGGGCGCTCCTTAAAATGTGAGCTCTTGTGACAAACGCAGAGTGGCTCACATGCACGATTAATTCAGGCTTCCTTCAGTATCGTTGCGCATGCAACCCATTTGAATTTGCTATTTTAAAGTACCATGGAGCAGTTCAACCATCATGTGAAACGTCTTGACAACGGTGACATTCTGAGCAGCACTAATGAGGGAAAGAGAAACACCTGCTCAACTCCAGCATCAGTTATAAGACTTTACACATCTACACATCAACACCCTTACCAGTCTGAATCGGGCAGGGGAGGAGTGTGACGAGGAGGAGGGCGTGGCCGGGCTGTCAGGGTGCACAGCTGGCGCTGAATCAGCTGATCAGTGGGAGAGCGAGATAAAGGGGAGCCGGAGGTGACGGTTCAAGAGAGAGAGACGCACGCGGCCGCGTTGTGTGTGTCTGTGTCCGTTTATGTTTTATGTTGTTTTTAAGTTCATTTATATCATGACAGTTATGTTGACTGTTCTGCTGGTTCCCGCCTCCTCCTTGCCCATCCTTTACCTGTTACAGAGTGTCATTGTTAATTTTTAAAGAAAATAAGATGTATATATATTAGAGATAGACCGATATATCGGTTTTACCAATTAATTGGTTCTGATAGTTGCTTTTTGAAACTATAGGTTACCTGCAAATATCTATACCGCTGGTTTTTTTTTCTCTTGTGTTCCTCCGTGGCCATCGCTGGAGGATTCGACAGTTTTTTTTTTTGGGGGGGGGGGATTTTTCCCCTTTTTCTCCCAATTTGGAATGCCCAATTACCAATGCGCTCTAAGTCCTCATGGTCGCATAGTGATTCGCCTCAGTCCGGGTGGCGGAGGACAAATCCCAGTTGCCTCCGCGTCTGAGACAGTCAACCCGCGCATCTTATCACGTGGCCACGGAGACATAGCACGTGTGGAGGCTTCGCGCCATCCGCCGCAGCAACCACGCTCAATTCACCATGTGCCCCACCGAGAACAAACCACATTATAGCGACCACGAGGAGATTACCCCATGTGACTCTACCCTCCCTAGCAACCGGGCCAATTTTGGTTGCTTAGGAGACCTGGCTGGAGTCACTCAGCACGCCCTGGGATTCAAACTAGCAAACTAGTGAACTCCAGGGGTGGTAGCCAGCGTATTTTACCACTGAGCTACCCAGGCCCCTGAGGATTTGACAGTTTGAACAGCTTTGTTCTACGGTATAACCGTGGCCTCTAGGTGAAATAAAAACAATCACGTAGGGATTTGTTTATTCTACATCTTTCATCATTGGCAATATTCATCCATATTTTTATCCTCACTTCAATGCAATTTTTTTTATTTTTATACCAATTTTTTTACCAATATTTGCATGCAAAGGCAAATGCGACCATATGGAAATGTGCCCCGTCAGCACACACATCGTGTCGTCAACTTCATATAATAAACCTTATTCCTCAATAAACCTCATCTGGTGAATATATGTATACATGTGTGCAATGGTGCAGTGAAAAGCTTAATTTGGTAAATATTTAATTATAGAGCATTGTAAAGGATCCAAGTCTCTATAATTTCAAAATAAGAGTCCCTTGTGTGTTTTGGGCTTGTTTATAGTTAAAAGTCCAGCGTTATGCACAAAACCAATTTATTTATTTTTGTGCTTTTTATTAGGATTTTTGTTGAAAAGTAAAATGCATCTGAGACCTTATTTATTTTGGACTCTTGTAGCATCTATGTCTGTGCCTGTCACAGTACAAAAACAAAGAATTTTTTTAACAGCTTTTAAAAATAGATTTTTAGGATATCGGCCGATTAATCGGTTATCGCCCTATTCCACCACCAGATCTTTATCGGTAAAATCCACTATTGGTCGATCTTAAAAAAAAAAAAAAGAAAAAAAAAAGATGTGTGTGTGTGTATATATATATATATATATATAATATTATTATTATTATTAAATATATACGTTGCATAATTCAGAACCAATGTCCATTTATAATGGACACCAGAAATAACTATTAAAACATTATTACCATAAACTGAATGTATTGATTGATGGCTGCATTTAGAGGAGAACTACACCATGGTAATTTTTGGTGTTTTCCTGGAACTTAATTGGGGTCTGAAAGGGTAAAAATGACTAATTATATAAAAATGTGTGAACCACTCAAATAATGCAAATAATGAAGAAATAATGCAAAATACAGTTTTATGGCCATAAATAATCATGGCATGTACATTTTCTTGATTCACCTGCCATTGACAGTTCATTTTGGACTGTGTACATAATCTTTGGTGAAAGACTAATAATAATAATCTGCACAAATTACAATTTTTGCTGAATTTTCTTTCGATCTGTATCTCTCAGGAGGACCATGCTCTGCTCAGAGCGTGGGGTGGTGGAGGAATGGCTTTCAGAGTTCAAGGTGAGAAGTTTAACATCCATACAGAATTTAATATGTTTTTTTTTTTTTTTTAGCTCTCTCAAATTAAGTCCTCCCTTCCCAAGTGGTCTGAGTGCAATGTCCCATTAACCATGTTTGGTTTTGTAATCTCAGAATTTAATGGAGTAATATTTTTCAGTTAATTCAATTTCAAGCTGTATCATGTTGAGACTGCACAATCATGCCAAATGCCATTTCTCCTTTTTAGACGTTACCTGATGAGCAAATCCAAAGCTATGCTGGCAGTCTGCGTCTGAAGAAAGCTCTGGTACCTGCACTGTATGCTGTTATACAGGAGCAGCCCAGCAGTGAGGTACGATGAGGGCAAATTTGTGTTTTAATCAGGAATTTTATGGATGATTTCCTGTCAAATGGACTTGTGTTGGATGAAGCTTCTTTCTGAGAGCATGTGTAGATGTTGGCATTTAAAGATGATGTGTAATATGATGTGAAGATTATTCAGTGGGAAATATTGTTGGGTGGGACAAGAGGATTTGATTGGATCATGAGAAGTGGGAAAAGAGTGCTCCTAAATGTTTACAAAATAACTATTAGCACAAATACACATTTAAAATCTACAGTCTTTCTCTTCCAGGAAAACAGAACAAAAATACTGCTGAATCATCTTGTTCACAGGAATGTTTGTCCAATAAAATGCTCTCTAGAATGAGACTGTCCCGTTCCTATAATACCATATGCAACTGAGCAGTAATAGCAAGTAGCAAATCATGGTTCATGACTGTGTGACGTAAATAAAAAGCTATTCACTTAAAGGGATAGTTCACTCAATAATGAAAATTCTCTCATCATTTACTCACCCTCATGCCATCCCAGATGTATATGACTTTCTTTCTTCTGCAGAACACAAATGAAGATTTTTAGTAGAATATCTCAGCTCTGTAGGTCCATACAATGCAAGTGAATGGTGACCAGAACTTTGTAGCTCCAAAGAGCACAAAAAGGAAACATAAAATTAATCCATATGACTCGTGTTTTAATCCATGTCTTCAGAAGCGATATAATAGGTTTGGGTAAGAAAGAGAACAAAATATAAGTCATTTTTGTTACTCTAAATCTCCAGTTTTACTTTTACATCTGAAAGCCACATGTGGTGCCTGTTTAGTTTCACTTTCACATCTGAAGTGAAGTTATAGTGGAGATTTAAAGTAAAAAAGGACTTAAATTTTGTTCTGTTTCTCACCCACACCTATCATATCGCTTCTGAAGACATTGGTGTCTTATGGATTACTTTTATGATTGCTTAATGTGATTATTGGAGCTACAAAGGTCTGATCACCATTCACTTGCATTGTATGGACCAACAGAGCTGAGATACTCTACTAAAACTCTTCTTTCTTCAGCAGAACACATATGAAATTCATATACATCTGGGATGGCATGAAGGTGAGTAAATGATAAGAGAATGAGGGTGAGCACCATGATATGTTGTTGTGCCCCAGTGTCTGTTTCAGCAAGGAATACCTCAACAAAGGAAATATGTGCTCGTCAAACCATTTCATGGGGTCTTTAGGAAAGTACATGGGTTAATTTACTGATTTTTTTGTTTTTATGCTTTAAGCATGCTGCTTTCTTTGTTCTCTTTTCAGTTCTCTCACCGTCTAGGTCCTTGATTTACTTATTCATGCTGCACAGGAGGGTGTTTCCTGTTGCTAACTGTCTCTTTCACTTTGTGTCACTGTCTATTTTGTTCTCCTTCTCTCTTTAGCTGCTAGCTCCAGTGTGTCACCAATTGTTTGAGCTGTACCGGAGTTCAGAGGAGGGATTGCGTCGGTTTACCCTGCAGTTCCTGCCTGAACTCATAGGGGTGTATTTGCATCATTCAGCCTGTAGAGAGCGCTATCGCAATGGCTGTGTGGAAGCACTGCTGTTGGGCATCTATAACCTGGTGAGAGATTGGTGATTGAGTTTGCATTACCTGTAAGGGCGAGGTTGAAATGCAGTGTCTAAAGCTGATAAAGTCACATGACACTCCTGTTTTCTGTGTTACAGGAAATTGTGGATGGCAAAGGAAATGGCAAGCTGTTGTCATTCACCATACCGACCCTCTCCAAGCCTTCAATATACCATGAGGTACCTTCCCTGATGATATACATGCCTGTTAATCAGCCCTTTATTGCACATGATGTCTCAAACACACAAGGTGTCATTGTCCGATAAATAAAGATTATATCTCCTGTTATTACAAGATGGAGAGTTGTTTTCTGGCTGTAATGCACCAGCCTACCCGAGTCAAATCAGGGCAACTTGAAAGAGCAACAAAAACCTAGAGTTCTACATTTTCTGAAGAAACTGCGAGTTGCAAAGCTATTTGCTATGATACTCGGTTTGCAATGCAGTTGTTAAGGTGTTCTGAGTGTTTGTTTTTTTGTGTGCTTCTTTGTGGTTGCTAGGATTTTCTGGGTCATTGATAGGGGGATGATTATAGGCCCAAGTCAAAAGATCCCACCACCAAGTCTCTATGATATTCTGCTCCATAGATTTGCCATGTCCTTTGCCTGTCTGCTAGTGATAGAGTGCGAGACGAGATACATGCTAGAGTTATAGTATGCAACGCCATGTAAAGGAGGGCGCTGCCGGCACGCTAAGGGGGCGCAATGGGGACAACACTCCTCCCCGGTAGGCGAAAGTGGCGGGGACCAATGTAGATGTCGCATACACCCTCGAAAATGGGTAGTTGCGCCCCTGGTTCCATTTAATGGAAGTCTTGCACAAACATAAATATTCAGCACACTTGTATACAATTGTTGAATGTGGGACTTGCGGTAAATTAATTCATAATTAAAGCCAAGTGCTCTGATGTTTATTTTTTTAATGCAGCCATCCAATCTGGGTACCATGGCGTTAACTGAGGGAGCCCTGTACCAGCATGACCTCATCCGGGTGGTCTACGGCGGCCTGCTGTCTCAGAGAGAGACGTTCACCTCACAGAATAGGTGCTGTTATTTCTTACAAGGTTCCCACAGTTATGGGAAAACCAGGAATAAACTAAAATTGTGATAAAAATGTCTTTTTATGAGTGGAGTCTCTTTAAAATGTTTAAAAAAAACAAAACAACCCTTATCCAGTAATCATAATCGACTGGGAAAAGTCATGGAAATGTATTGGTCAAAAGTAGGGATGGGCCATACCATTTACAGTTGAAGTCAGAAGTTTACATACACCTTAGCCAAATCCATTTAAACTCAGTTTTTCACAATTCCTGACATTTAATCGAAGAAAACATTCCCTGTCTTAGGTCAGTTAGGATCACTACTTTATTTTAAGAATGTGAAATGTCAGAATAATAGTAGAGAGAATGATTTATTTCAGCTTTTATTTCTTTCATCACATTCCCAGTGGGTCAGAAGTTTACACACACTTTGTTAGTATTTGGTAGCATTACCTTTAAATTGTTTAACTTGGGTCAAATGTTTTGGATATCCTTCCACAAGCTTCTCACAATAAGTTGCTGGAATTTTGTCCCATTCCTCCAGACAGAACTGGTGTGACTGAGTCAGGTTTGTAGGCCTCCTCGCTTTTTCAGTTCTGCCCACAAATTTTCTATCGGATTAAGGTCAGGGCTTTGTGATGGCCACTCCAATACCTTGACTTTGTTGTCCTTAAGCCATTTTACCACAACTTTGAAGGTGTGCTTGTGGTCATTGTCTATTTGGAAGACCCATTTGTGACTGAGCTTTAACTTCCTGACTGATGTCTTTAGATGTTGCTTCAATATATCCACATAATTTTCCTTCCTCATGATGCCATCTATTTTGTGAAGTGCACCAGTCCCTCCTGCAGCAAAGCACCTCCACAACATGATGCTGCCACCCCCATGCTTCACGGCTGGGATGGTGTTCTTCGACATGCAAGACTCACCCTTTTTCCTCCAAATATAACGATGGTCATTATGGCCAAAAAGTTAAATTATTGTTTCATTAGACCAGAGGACATTTCTCCAAAAAGTAAGATCTTTGTCCCCATGTGCACTTGAAAACTGTAGTCTGGCTTTTTTATGGCGGTTTTGGAGCAGTGGCTTTTTCCTTGCTGAGCAGCCTTTCAGGTTATGTCGATATAGGACTCGTTTTACTGTGGATATAGATACTTGTCTACCTGTTTCCTCCAGCATCTTCATAAGGTCCTTTGCTGTTCTGGGATTGATTTTCACTTTTCACACCAAACTACGTTCATCTCTAGGAGACAGAATGCGTCTCCTTCCTGAGCGGTATGATGGCTGCGTGGTCCCATGGTGTTTATACTATTGTTTGTACAGATGAACGTGGTACCTTCAGGAATTTGGAAATTGCTCCCAAGGATGAACCAGATTTGTGGAGGTCAAGAACCAGAATTTTTTCTGAGGTCTTGGCTGATTTCTTTTGACTTTCCCATGATGTCAAGCAAAGAAGCACTGAGTTTGAAGGTAGGCCTTAAAATACATCCACAGGTACACCTCCAATTGACTCCAATTAGCCTATAAGAATCTAATTGCCTAAAGGCTTGACATCATTTTCTGGAATTTTCCAAGCTGCTTAAAGTCACAGTTAACTTAGTGAATGTAAACTTCTGACCCACTGGAATTGTGATATAGTCAATTAAAAGTGAAACAATATGTCTGTAAACAGTTGTTGGAAATATGACTTATGTCATGCAGAAAGTAGATCTCCTAAACGACTTGCAAAAACTATAGTTTGCTAATATGAAATCTGTGGAGTGGTTAAAAAATGAGTTTTAATGACTTCAACCTAAGTGTATGTAAACTTCTGACTTCAGCTGTATTTTCTTTTTGTTCTGATGCCAAGTACGATCAATGCCAATATCAGGAGACCTATACTGATACCTGGATTAAATGGATTCTTTCGTGAATTCTGAGGATAAAATTAGTTCTTTAAATAATATT
This sequence comes from Myxocyprinus asiaticus, assembly GCF_019703515.2. Taxonomy (NCBI): domain Eukaryota; kingdom Metazoa; phylum Chordata; class Actinopteri; order Cypriniformes; family Catostomidae; genus Myxocyprinus; species Myxocyprinus asiaticus. The sequence goes on along the minus strand of NC_059380.1, from coordinate 2,612,944 downwards.
CTTAAAAGCCATAATTGCTTTACATTTATGAGCCTAAACGGAAAATTATTAGACTTCTTTTTTTGTGTATATTGTTTTATTAACAACAATTACAGAACACTATCAATGATTTAACAACTTTTAATTGAATTAAATTTAAAACTAGGGATGCACCAATGTATCGGCTGCAAATATATATTGACCAATTATTGATCAAATTATAACCATCGGCATATCGGTTATAAGCATGAAACGCTAATATTATGAAAAAAACTATGATTTATTTATTATTAATTAGTAACACGCTTTGTAAAAATTCATTAATAATAATAGCCACATTATGTAGAAGAGTTAAAGGCTAATTTATACTTATTGGGCGAACAGGCTTCACTTACAAATGATGATGAAATGCAGTGATGTTTTTGTTCTGCCAATGTGTTCGTTTGGCGATATTTTTCCTGTTCGTGCACACGTGGGCGTGGTTTGGACGTGACACTTTTTATTCACAATCGCGTGTGCATGCTGAGGAGTTGTTACCTAGGTTGCTATCCTTAAAATGGATAACTTCGTAGCCCATCTCTCAGAGATTGTGCAGATGTATACTTTTTTACATGATTATTAGCAAAAACTCATCAAAGACAGCATGGCCATGACAAATGCATGGAGAGAGATTGGAGTTTTTATGAACTCAGATCAAATAACTTGTCGCCAAAAGTGAAAGGGGCTCTGTGACAAGTTTAATAAAGCAAAGAAGTAGCAGTATGTTAAACACCGTTACATCACTCTCAACAAACTCATTTTAAAACGATGTTGCACGTAGTATAAACGCCGGCCTTGTTCGCCTAAGGTGCTGTAGTTTGTCCAGGAGAAAAAAATGGTCTTGTTCCATAATATATATCAGGCTTGAAAACATTTAATATGAAATTTGTATTCTTTGTCATTCTCACGTTAATGTGGAAAAATTGTTATAAGCAGATGTGACAATTGTGAAAGCGGCACTTACTTACAGACTACATGATAAGGCGAAACTATCCAAAATGCTTTGAAACCAGCAGACTAACTTCTGAGACATCGGTATGATATTAATTAATGCTGCATGATTGATTGAATTAAGGTTGTAATCGCAGTATTGCCTTGCACGATTATGAAAACCTTAAAAGGCTGCGTTTTACTGCTTCATTCAGCACTGTGTAAGCAAGCGGCGCCCTCTAACGGTCTGGATGGCATTATCCCTTAAACCAATGTAATACAGAATTTAAAAAGGGGTTTTGTTCCTTTGGTTAAAACGTTTTATTTTTTCATGATGTGGTTGACATTTCCATGGATTTGCCCAGCATATGCATTGTATGAATTTGTAATGTTTCATCATATACAAAACATACATGTAAACTGTGAGTTCTGTTGTTTCGAAATGCAAAAAACAAAAGTGCAAAAATGTAATGCAAAATATATATATTTTTTCATTTCAATCATCATGTCATCATACTTTAGTTATGTTTGTATCTTTGTTATCATTTTTATTTTCTATTTATCTTTCATTGTGCCTCTCTTTGTCATGTGTTGAACAGATCCAATACATTTTCAATGGAAATTATTTATTGTTAGAACAGTAAAATAGCTTTTGTACCTCTTTGTACATTTTAAAGCATAATTCCTTGTAAAAATGAGATCTGATGACAAAATAAGATGAGTGGCAAAATATCGGGATGCCTATTTATTTTATTTTATTTTTTTATTGGCATCCGCCAAAAATGATCATTTCGGTGCATCCCAGTTTATAACAAATGTCACACAAATCCATTATAATATATATATATACTTTTTTTGTCGTTATTTAGAGCAAATTAAAATTATTATTTTTTTTCTTTTTTTTTATTACCTCAGCCAAGCACTGCTCTTCTTTGGTTTAGGATTAATCAGCCCATCTCTTGTAAAAAAGTGTTTTCATGTTAGTGTTTACAATCATTTATTCTTGCAGAGTGATTATGAAAAACTAGGTTTGATATTAGGTATATTTCTGGTGGTTTGGTTGATCGTGCCGTTGCCCATCGGACAGTTTTATTGCTTTGACTCTGCCATTATGTTTCCACAGGTTTTTAAAGCCTCAACATTTTTATTTCCTTAAACTTGGAGTGTCAGGCCTGTGAGATCTAGGCAAATATTGTGAGATTTGATAATAGCTGCTCCACCAGCTAGATGCAGTGCGACTGTCTGATTTGTTTATGTAAAATCATGCAGATGTCAGGGGGCTTAGATAACAGTGTGTGGATCTTCCTGCAGATTTGAGGTGCTATCTTTTCTGTTGCTCTGCTACAACTCAGCCGTGGCCTACATGCCTGCGTCCTCCCACCAATCCACTTGCAGAGTGAGCACACGGTAAGAGAGAAGATGTGCATGTTGTCATTACTACTAAAGGCCTGTCTTTGTGTACTCTCTCTCTCTCTCTCTCTCTCTCTCTCTCTCTCTCTCTCTCTCTCTCTCTAAACCATCTTGCTTGCTGTGAGTTTTTACTTGAGTAAGCAGAGAGGGAATGATTAAATGGGATATTGATTTAGAGAGAGAGAGAAAGCGAGAGCAAGAGAGAGCAAAGGTCTTCAGTGGCTGGTCACAGCATTAGCATAAAGACATTCAAATAAACAGGTCATTAGCGACTCTCAAACTCTTTCGTTTCTCAGGCTGTGTGTGAGCGGTTACCCACGGCAGCAGCAGAAGTCGTGGAAGGAGCCACATAACCGCGTGCGTCTGGAGCCAGAGTTCATGGTGCAGATGCTGACTGCTGTTTATCATGCCATGTAAGTTCAGAGCCCTGCGTCTGTGACAGAGCAAGAGCTCAAGTCTGTTTTTGTTCGGACTTGTTGACATCCCACTAGTTCTCTCTAAATGCCATGCCCAGATGGAGTCTGCTGACTTTTGTGGGAAAATCTGAAGGACAATTCTGCAAAAGAGATTTAATAATAATAAAAAATAAATGTTAAATGGAGCTTATTGGTAGCTCAAAGCATCATGAAATTAGGCAAAATATTTAATAAACAAACATGAATGGGGCGGGGGATATGTAGAAGTTTTATTAATGAGAGATGTCACAATTCTGCAGAGTGATTCTGTCTGGGCCTGCTAAATTAACAGCCTTTTTAGATTTATGTTTGAAATAATAACAGTGCTTGCGAGTAGTGGTGGGTAAAAACATTGATTTTCTGATGCATCGCTATCTTCGTTTGAACCATCTCGTTATGATTCTTAAATCTCTTACTCTATGCGCAACCTTCCACTATGATGTGAGGAAATCACTCGGCTAAAATGTTTATATACTGTATGGCAACTGGCTGGTAAATGTTCATATTTCACCAGTGATTGTTTAGTATAGTGGTGGAGTATTCAGCAGCGAGATCCTTTCACTGCATATTGAGAGTGAAAGTCGAGATCCACATGACCTATTTGTCATTAAATAATGTCTCTTTTAATATCCTTCCTGTTATCTAGTCAGTTGTTGATCAAAACCAACAAAATGTTTTTTTGAAATTCCTATCATGCATAGCACGGATGAGAGTCTCTCTCGTTAACATCTACAGACACTCTTTACAGAACTGCCGGTTTTCTTAAAGAGACAGTACCAGTTTTAGCACATTCAACAAATCAATGTAAAAACTTGTAAATGGTACAAATTATGTAATTAAACAATAAACATTTAACACAAAAAGAATATATGAAATATAATGTCTTATTGATTAAAAACATGGATTTGTTCAGTTTTTTTAAAAGCCAAAATGATGAAAAACTAATAAAATACAATTAGTAAAATTTATATTTTTGTAATGTACCTAGTTAGAAGGTCCCCTGTATAATTAACAGCATTAGCTGGGAGAGAATTTCTTTCATATGTCAGCAAAAGGGACTTAATGACTGAAATACACCCATATGAATCGATATCGAATTGAGAGCTTGAGAAACAGAATAGAATCGGGAAATCTGTATCAATACCCAGCCCTTTGTTTTAATAGTCATCAAATATGGGGGCTTGGGTAACTCAGCGAGTATTGACGTTGACTACCACCTCTGGAATTGCGAGTTCGAATCCAGGGCGTGCTGAGTGACCTCCTAGTGGTTGCTATAATGTGGTTCTCGCTCTCGGTGGGGAGCGTGGTGAGTTGTGCGTGGATGCCGCGGAGAATAGCGTGAAGCCTCCACACACACTACGTCTCTGCGGTAACGCGCTCAACAAGCCACGTGATAAGATGCACGGATTGACGGTCTCAGACGCGGAGGCAACTGAGTTTCGTCCTCCGCCACCCGGTTTGAGGCGAGTCCTTTCACCACCACGAGGACTTAGAGCGCATTGGGAATTGGGCATTCCAAACTGGGGAGAAAACGGGAGAAAATCAAAAATAAATAAATAAATAAAAAATATTTTGTTTAAATTGGTCTAAAACCGCCAAAACCCTAAGTATTATACTTCTGCAATTAATTCAGCCCGATCCGCTTAATACGCAGACTCCATTCAAACTTGGTAGTTATTTTCAGCCTTAGATGTGCCATATGTTTTCGTGAATTTATACAATTTTTTTATTTTTAGGATTTACGATAGAAGTTTCAAAATGATTTACATTGATAGAATGTTCGACATTTTAAGGCCTTGTCCACATTAAACCGTTAAAGCTGAAAAAAGAAACCAAACAAACTCTGTTTTCATTTTCCAAACCTCATCGTTTTCCAAAATATGTGGCGAACGTTTATTGTGGAGAGCGTTCTCTAAAGTCTCCATTGAGTAAATGTAGCGAAATAAATGCATTTTTAAACGTGTTAGTGTGGATGTGGCCTAAATGTAACCGACAGAGATCGTAATGTTTGCATACTGTATACTGTGTGGTCTTTCTTGCATCTATTTGCATACTGAATTGTGAATTCGTTTTTTTTTTCTTTTTTGCATCAATTAATCTCTCTTTAGCAGCATTGTTAAGGTGGTCAAACCAGGGCTTCAGGGTGCTTTCACACTAGCACTTCTGGTGCACACCCAGGCTCGAATGACGTCAGAGTTCGGTCTGTTCTGATGATGTGAATGCTGTTTTCCAAATTCTGGTGTGCGCACCCACGAACCACAAATGAGTCCGCTTGAAAAGGTGGTGTGGAGTACGGTTCATGTGAACTCCAGTAAGGTTCGCTACTGAGATAATAATAATAATTCCTTACATTTATATAGCGCTTTTCTAGGCACTCAAAGCACTTTACATCGTATAAGGGGAATCTCCTCAACCACCACCAGTGTGCAGCATCCACCTGGATGATGTGACGGCAGCCATAGTGCACCTGTACGCTCACCACACACCAGCTATTGGTGGAGAGGAGAGAGTAGAGTTATAGAGCCAATGAATTGATGGGGATTATTAGGAGGCCATGATTGAGAAGGGCCAATGGGGGGAATTTGGCCAGGACACCAGGGATACACCCTTACTCTTCACGAGAAGTGTCCTGGGATTTTTAATGACCACAGAGAGTCAGGACCTCGGTTTAACATCTCATCCGAAAGACGGAAGACGAACGCAATCCTACGAAATCATGGAAGTGAATTGCTTTTCAAGCTCCCGATCGCAATTATTTTGGAATAATACATTTCCCATACCCACTTGTCTCCGAATAAATCCCCTTTAGAGAGCAGCTCACATTCTTCACATTTCTTGCAATGCATCTGTGGGCTCGCTGCAGACAAACGCTAATATTCATCGCATCATTTCACATTCAATACATCCATGGCAGACAAACACAAGTGTTGTTCTGTGCATGTGAACTTTTGTTGGTAAAACCAAAGCGATGAATACTTAAATAACACAACGAAGCTGATGTCTTCTCGAGTTGCTGCCTAGTTACAGTGGTAAACAGCTGCCGCTTGTACTCACGTTGAGGATGTAATCGGATCGCGTTTTGACCCAAATAATCCGATCTGAACAGAGACCAGCAGAGGTAGCAGGAGGGGGAAGGAAACAAACTCGGATTCGGTCTAAGCAATCGAATCAAGTGTGAAAGCACCCATAAACTCAAACTTACCTAAACCTTTAACACTGTTCTTTTGCTGCCTTGCAAGCACTGGTAAATCCCTTCAGGAAATGGAAATCTTGTTTTCCATTTTCTCATTCTGTGAGCTTTTTGATTATTTCTTAAAAATATATGACAGTAGTTAGGGGAATCAGCACGGTACCTCTTTTTTCTGTAAACAATTAACTGTTTAAATGATCTGCTAATGATCTCACCTGCTTGATAATACTCTCTCCCATTAACTCAGTTATAATGGGCAGTGGGATCTGGGGAGGGAAGCGTTGGACGATATCCTCTACCGAGCACAGCTAGACCTGCATGCCCAGCCATTACTGGTAAACATTGGCAGCTGTCTACACCTAAATGGATTATGCAAAATACATTGGTTACAGTAAACTTGGGGCAAATAAATTGGAATGAACTGGTGAAGTGGGAGTTTTGGGGTTCCTCATGGTGGTAACTCTTTGTTATAACTACAGTACAAATTAGTTGTAATGCATTAGTTTATAGTTAATTAATAATTTATAAATGATTGTTCCTACATTGATAGGCTAAATACAAATAGTATGTTACTCTTATATATTTACGGTTGCAAACAATGTATTATTGTTTATAAGTTTATATAAGTAGTTTGATAATGGTTTTTCATCCTTATTAAACAACTTACTAAGGCAGGCTGGTCTCATAGAATGAATGTTACTCTATATACATTTTTGCAAACTGACAATCTGACTGACTTTCTACATTTCGCTGCAGTTTCCTGGTGAAATCAACACTAGAGGTGCTACAACAACTGTGTGATTTAATCATGAGGACAATTGCTAATTATTATTTAAAACAAAAAAACAATGTATTTTTCACTCTATTACTCAGTTCATCCTATGTTATAATATCAAAACACTTTTACTGTAATGCATGATTTGAAAAACGAAACATTTTAACACTTGAATTACGGACCCTCCTACATATACACACTTGTTCCCATGTATTCAGCTTGCTTGGTAGATCACCGGATCGAGCGATGGACTTCAAGTTTGACGGCTACGGTTCGAAATCATCCAAAGACTCACGAAAGTGAAAGTGGCATAGAAGCGACACATAATGACGTGACTGCTTCAGTTAATGTGCTTTAAGGGTTAGTTAAGGGTAGGATGTCTGTTTTGTTAAACTCTCATTGATCTTTTCGGACACTATTGGTTAGGTTTAGGGTAAAGTTTCAGGTTAGGGAGGTATGTTTTACTTATTAAAACCTCCATCTAAAATTCACCTTAAAAACCTTGTCTGATTACAACTTCATTTAGCTCAGTTCTGTCGCCCCCCGCTGGACATTTCACTTGAAAACTGCAGCCAAACATGTAATGAAGCACATAATTTCTTTTTTTGCAAAACATTTCATGAGACCAGGCTGTACTAAGTTGGCCATGACATAACCATTTCAACTTTTCAGAGTAATTGATCATTAATAAATGTTTAATTAGACATGTATAGTTCTCACTTTAAACTAGGTCATGAAAATACTTAATAAAGTTGTAATAAAGCACTAAGCACAAATTGTACTGTAATTGTTCCTAAAACAGTTATACACACATTAATTAGCATTATTAGATGTCCAATTCATTGCATATTTAACGTGTAAATCATTTTGGTAACACTTAACAATAAGGTTCCATTCGTTAACATTAATGCATTAGGTATCATGAACAATGAACAATAAATATTTATTTTACAGCATTTATTAATCTTTATTAATGTTAATAAAAAACAGAATTGTTCATTGTTGGTTCATGTTACAAATAGAATTGTTCATTGTTGGTTCATGTTACAAATAGAATTGTTCATTGTTGGTTCAAGTTAAGCTCAATCAAAAGGATTTGTGGCATGATGTTTATAAAAACAAAAAATAATTTGATTTGATGTAAGCTCAGCTTTATCAACTGAACCTAGTGTTAAGTGTGGATAAAACTAAGCTTATACAAATTCAATTTTACAAATTCAAGAAATGTTAAATGGACAGAATTTATTGTCGCTCTACAAGGTCAAAAGATTGAAGTGGGTTCTACTTTTAAATACTTGGGTTTTTTAATTTTTGACAAATTGTCTTTTAAGCCTCATATACAGCAGTTAGTGAGTAAGTTGAAATTGAAGTTAGCCTTTTATTTTAGGAACAAATCATGTTTTTCACTTGATGTGAAAAGAAGATTGGTTGAAGCAACATTTTTGCCTATTCTTGACTATGGTGACATGTTGTACAGTATATGAATGCATCAGTCTTCAAGCGCTGGCTGTTGTCTATCATGGGGCCTTAAGTTTTATTACTAATTGCTCAAACCTTACTTACCACTGTAAATTATACTCCAAAGTTGGTTGGCCGTCACTTTCAGTTTGTAGACTTGTTCACTGGCATATATTTATTTCCAAGGCATTAAAACCTAGTTATTTATCTGTTTTCATGATGCGTAAATGTGGTCTTTATGGACTACGCTCTCAGGATGTTGTACTCATGACTGTTCCTATAGCTCACTCGGAACTGGGTAAAAAGGCCTTTCTATGTTTACATACACTAAGTTAACTGTGCCTTTAAGCAGCTGGGAAAATTCCTGAAAATGATGTCAAGCCTTTAGGCTATTAGCCAATTAGCTTCTGATAGGATAATTAGAGTCAATTGGTGGTGTACCTGTGGATGTATTTTAAGGCCTACCTTCAAACTCAATGCCTCTTTGCTTGACATCATGGGAAAATCAAAAGAAATCAGCCAAAAACATTGTGGACCTCCACAAATCTGGTTCATCCTTGTGAGCAATTTCCAAACACCTGAAGGTACCATGTTCATCTGTACAAACAATAATCTCCTAGAGATTAACGTAGTTTGGTGCGAAAAGTGCAAATCAATCCCAGAACAACAGCAAAGGATCTTGTGAAGATGCTGGAGGAAACAGGTAGACAAGTATCTATATCCACAGTAAAACGAGTCCTATATCGACATAACCTGAAAGGCTGCTCAGCAAGGAAGAAGCCACTGCTCCAAAACTGCCATAAAAAGCCAGACTACACTTTGCAAGTGCACATGGGGACAAAGATCTTTCTTTTTGGAGAAATGTCCTCTGGTCTGATGAAACAAAAATTGAACAGTTTGGCCATAATGACCATCGATATGTTTGGAGGAAAAAGTGTGAGGCTTGCAAGCTGAAGAACACCATCCCAACCGTGAAGCATGGGGGTGGCAGCATCATGTTGTGGGGGTGCTTTGCTGCAGGAGGGACTGGTGCACTTCACAGAATAGATCATGAGGAAGGAAAATTATGTGGATATATTGAAGCAACATCTCAAGACATCAGCCAGGAAGTTAAGGCTCGGTCGCAAATGGGTCTTCCAAATGGATAATGACCACAAGCACACCTTCGAAGTTGTGGCAATATGGCTTAAGGGCAACAAAGTCAAGGTATTGGAGTGGCCATCACAAAACCCTGACCTCAATCCGATAAAATATTTGTGGGCAGAACTGAAAAAGCGTGTGTGAGCAAGGAGGCCTACAAACCTGACTCAGTTACACCAGTTCTGTCTGGAGGAATGGGACAAAATTCCAGCAACTTATTGTGAGAAGCTTGTGGAAGCCTACCCAAAATGTTTGACCCAAGTTAAACAATTTAAAGGCAATCTTACCAAATACTAACAAAGTGTGTGTAAACTTCTGACCCACTGGGAATGTGATGAAAGAAATAAAAGCTGAAATAAATCATTCTCTCTACTATTATTCTGACATTTCACATTCTTAAAATAAAGTAGTGATCCTAACTGACCTAAGACAGGGAATGTTTTCTACGATTAAATGCCAGGAACTGAGAAAAACTGAGTTTAAATGTATTTGGCTAATGTGTATGTAAACCTTCTGACTTCAGCTGTACTATGTGTATATAGGCTATTAATGTAATGTAGGAACAATGATTTATAAATACTCAATTAACTATAAACTAATGCTTTACAAATACTTTATACAGTGCAGTTATTATAAAGTGTTACCCCCCTACATGTAGGCTTTTGAATAATAAAGTTTCAATTATAATTTTAAAGGGAAATTTAAATGCAATTCACCAGTTATATTGATCTCTAATCCTCAGGTGGCAAATGCAATTAGACGTTCACTTCCATCCCGGCCTCCAGAGGGCTCGAGGAACCTTCTTGAAGTTGAAGTAACACCTGCTGGTAGATGTATTTCACAGGCAGCTGTCACTGCCGCCTCCATTCGCCGCCTTCGCTGGAAACGAGAGGGTATGCACGCTCAATATTCCAACCCACACGCTGTCAGACAGTCACCTGTAATTGACTCCTTTTATTTGCCTTTTTCATTCAGTTGTTTGTTGTTTTCTTCTTTCCCATATTATCCTTAGAAGAATTATTAGAATGCTAACATTAAGTCCCCATTGTCTTAGCCCCCTCTATCCTGAATGGAGGCCTTTTCTGTCTGAAATTATCACTATGTGAGCAACATGTTGAGCTTACTCACTGTCTTCACCACAGATTGTTTTGATTTCACATCCACGGCCGAATTCTACACCTCCATACCCAGCCGATACACTCCCCTGGAGAAACCAACCAGTCCTTTGCCATGTGGGCAGATCAAGTGCTCCATTCACCTAACTTCGCAAGGGGGTTAGGAAGATCTTACCCGTTAGACAATCCAGACATCAAGCCCAGCCCTTTTGATCGTAGAACGTGTTTATTTGTCTAAATATTAGAAAGAACTCACCTCAGTACCAGGAAGACCCCTTCGTGCATGTGACCAGTGTTTGTTCCCTGGTTGAGCTATGCAGACTTTGAACGTTTATCTATTCCAGATTCCTTGGTGTTGTCAGAACAAGCATTGTATTGTGATAATTGATGCCTAAAGCTTGCAAGTTCATCTTACCACTACTACAAATTTCTTTTGCACAAATTTCTCTACTTAATTCAGCTAAAGATTTTGGAGGGTTTAAAGGCAGAAATGTGAAGCTTATAATTTTATAAAAGCACTTACATTAATTCTTATGTTAAAACTCATTATTTGAGCTGTATAGTTGTTAAAATCGTCATCGTTTTAGGGTTTAAGGCACTATGTTGTCAAAAGGGTCAGACTCAGAAATTAAGGGAGGCTCGGGGCAAAAATGCAGATTGGCCCCATTGACTTGCATTGTAAGTGCCTCTCTGTAACCCAGATTTTTGCCTTTTTTTAAAGAAAAGGAGGGACAAGGGGCCTGGGTAGCTCAGTGGTAAAATACGCTGACTACCACCCCTGGAGTTCGCTAGTTCGAATCCCAGGGCGTGCTGAGTGACTGAGTGCTCAGCCAGGTCTCCTAAGCAACCAAATTGGCCCGGTTGCTAGGGAGGGTAGAGTCACATGGGGTAACCTCCTCGAGGTCGCTATAATGTGGTTCGTTCTTGGTGGGGCGCGTGGTGAGTTGAGCGTAGTTGCCGCGGTGGATGGCATGATGTCTCCGTGGCAACGCGCTTAACAATCCATGATTGAGGCGAATCACTACGCCATCACGAGGACTTAAAAGCACACTGGGAATTGGGCATTCCAAATTTGGGTGAAAAAGGGGAAAAAGCAAAAAAAATAGAAAAGGAAGGATGAGTCGAACTTAATTTTAGTGGTAATCACTATTATGCCACAAATGCTGTCGATTAAGCTTAATTTAAACCCAAAATATTTAATTAAATCCTGCTTTGCCTCATTTTCCCTTTCTGCCACTCTTCGTGTTATAGATGCAGATGGCGTGAGCTGTGGAGAGGACTCTTTTGACCCAGATGAAGGCTTCTCCTCTGGGGCTTCCAGCAGCAGTCAGCCCAGCAGTGTGAAACGTGACTGGATCATAACAGGAGTGCGACCTTCCCGGGATCCAGGAGCCAGGCAGAGCAAGAGCACGCCGGATGAAACTAGAGCCGCCCTCCGAAGCCTCCACCAACGCCACCAATCCCCTCGCCCTGCCGTCAGCCTCCACACTGTAGAGAGCAGTCGCAGCCCGAGTCCCTGTGCTCCGAGGCGCTTTCTGGACCCCCATTACATCCCTCCTTTTGCTTGTCCACCACCCAAAACTGGCAGCACGTCTTCTAGCAAGTCCTTGGACTGTACAGGCCTGAATGGCTCATTGGGGCCCACAGATAGCCTGTCGCTGGGTAGTCTCAGTGCAGACAGAGCCCACTATCTGTCAGCAATCAGCTTGCATGAAGAGTGTCTTGGGCGAGCCGCAAGGAGCCAGGATCTCCCCTCACCTGGACGTCCATTCTCCTCTGGAAGCCCTTTGTCTAAACAGTCTCGATCATCCAGTTTTAATATGCAGATTATATCACAGGTGTAGGATGATGTTGCAAGGCTTGGCTGTGTGTGTGTGCATGAGTGTGGGAGAGATAAAATGAGACAGAGAGAAAGAGAAGCTGCAGAAATGTTTAACATGCATGCGTAATGCGTATAAGCATGTTGTCTGTGTGAATGAGAGGTTGCACACATGCGTGTACTTTGCTCGCGTGAATCTGGGTGCACACCTGTGCTCATACACTTTTACCACTACAGTATGCACTTGGGTTGGCGAGGAGGAAATAAGTGTTTTGCACAATACTTCCCCTAGTGGACATGTTCAGAAGTGCACATAAACAGAGACAGTTTTAAATGTGCCAAACAAACATACAATAACAACATGGTGTTATTTTAAGAGGAACAATAAAGCAATGAACTTCAGAACTGACAATCACAGTCGATGCATAAAGACCTGATGCATGATCCAAAGAGCCCAGCTAGAGGATGTCCTGAAGAAATCTTCTTCTGTTTCACTGTTTCAGTTGCGCTGATTGAGCCTGCTTTCTGTTGCTTGTGCTCTCCACCCACCATAGATAATAAATTGTGTGGACTGCCTCAATGAAACGCTACATTGTGAAATGAAAAACATGGTATATGTTGTACTTTGGAACAAGTTTATATTTTAAATTGTGTATATTTGTGTATATGATTATTGTACAATAGAAGGAGTGTATGCTAACAGAATCGACGTATATTACTTGTACAGAGATAGGAATCTATCCGCTGAATGGTGAATAAATGTGCTGTTCATGCAAATGCAAGTTCAATGTATTTGACATGGCCTTGATATATTGGCATTAAAGATAGCTAAATAAGGATCAGTTAAACAGACTGCATGTTACATTTATTATAGTTGTCATACGGCGGAGACAAGCCATGTATTACGGTGTTATTCAGTAAGAAAAGAGCACTTTGTTGGAAATGTGAATGACATTCTTTCTTCTGCAGAACACAAAGATTTTTTGAATAATGTTTCAGCTCTGTAGGTCCTCACAATGCTAGTGAATGGGTAACAACATTTTAAAGCTAAAAAAGCACATACAGGCAGCAGAAAAGTAATCCATATGACTCCAGTGGTTAAATCCATCTCTTCAGAAGTGATTTGATAAGTGTGGGTGAGAAACAGATCACTATACTAAGTCCTTTTTTTTTTACTATAAATTCTCCTCCCTGCCCAATAGGTGGCGATATGCATGAAGAATATGAATAGCCAAAATCAAAAGAATAAGAATGTGAAAGTGGAAATGGAGATTGATAGTAAAAAAGGACATAAATATTGATCTGTTTCTCACCCACAACTATCATATCTCTTCTGAAGACATGGATTAAACCACTGGAGTCGTATGGATTACTTTTATGCTGCCTTAAAGTGCTTTTTGGAGCTTCAAAGTTTTGGTCACTATTCACATGCATTGTATGGACCTACATAAAAATCTTTGTTTGTGTTCAGCACAAGAAAGAAAGTCATAGACATTTTGGGTGAACTATCCCTTTAAGAAGTGGGGCATATTGTTGTTAATGTTTTTATGATTATTGATTATTTATATGCTAAAATAGCAAGGTTACTTGTTATTTTAGTGTCAGTTGTAGGGAACGTATATATGTTATCAAAATGAATCCTATAGCTAATTATAACCGTGGATATTAATCTTGTGACTCAACACAGTAGGCAACAACACCAAAGGGGGAATGCTCTTCTGAAGGATTCTTTATGTCACGTGGTTCTCAATCCGACGTATTTCCCTTTAGAGAGACCTAACTGGACCATTGTTCCCACAATAATCTAAATGTTAAATGTCAATGAGATGCACAGTATGGTGTGTAAAGGCAGGTAAAGGTGAACCAAATCACTTCAAGTGGGGGGTACACATTCTAACACCCCATCAACTCTGGACGTGTGCGTCGCGTCAAAAGCAATAGAATCCATTATAATCAATGTTGCTCTCTACACTTGAAGCATCCGTTGCGGTGTGTCTACATACTGGGCGGTATGTAAAAAATATTTAAGTCATTTAGAAGAAATAATGTCATACACATCTGGGATGCCAAGAGGGTGAGTAAATCATGAGATCATTTTTATTTTTGGGTGAACTATACCTTTAAGCTAAACTTGTTATGAACAGTTCATACCTCAATCTGCTGCTCCCATCTCTCCTTGATTCCTGTTAGCGGAAGCCTCTGTTTTGGAAGAGACTGTTTTGTCCTACTCTTGTGGCTTCTGACCCTTTTAATGTACAGTTGTGCTCAAACGTTTGCATACCCTAGCAGAAATTGTGTCTTTTATTTAAGGATAGTGATCATATGAAGCCGTTTATCATCACATAGTTGTTTGGCTCCTTTTTAAATCAGAATGATAACAGAAATCACCCAAATGGCCCTGATCAAAAGTTTACATACCCTTGAATGTTTGACCTTGTTACAGACACACAAGGTGACACACACAGGTTTAAATGGCAATTAAAGGTTAATTTCCCACACCTGTGGCTTTTTAAATTGCAATTAGTGTCTGTGTGAAATCAGACATTATTTTTGGCATATTATCAGTACGATCAAATATCAGGACTCTTAGCATTATTATACATTACGTATATTCAGTATTATATACAGTTTAAAATAGTACAATCATCTGCAAACACAGTGTAGATTCACTCTTGTGCTGAAAAGTCTCTGACCTCTGAGACATCAGCGTGACACCCATGAAAGCTGTTCGATTGATTACATTGAAACTGAAAGCACGGTACGATGTTGCACGAGTTTAATCAAAGTGATCGCGCTCCCTTTCTCCAGTGTGATTGGTTTAATTTACGTGGATGCATTCGCTCGTTTGCTCAGAGAAGTTTAACCGAGACTCGCTTGTGTTAAAAACAAACTTCGAAATACCTGGAAATACGGATCTGATTTAGAATTCATAACGTATACATTATAAAACAGAAAATAGCAGTAAAATGTAAGTGATGCGCTGGAGAGAAACAGCTCTTAAGGCTGAAACATACTTCACACATGTACGCAAACGCAGACGTGAGCGTTTGGCCAATGCATGGCCAACGCGTGGTCCCATTGTACATACATTACGTGCGCTCTTGCGTTGCTCTGGCGGTTACAAACCTCAGACCACAAGAGGGCAATAGATTTTTTAGGCATGACCACAAAACCGGTGTTGCGTCCGAAACTGATTTTATAGATCCATGACCAAAACCAGGAAAATGCTGCCTTCGGAGGCAGGATGAAAATAAGGTGCTTTTCAAACTGTTCGGAGACCAGTTCCTTAAGAGTTCCATTCATTCAAAACAGCTGTCAGTTAAGCCATTAACTGATTAGGCAGCAAGGTAGCAAGTCAGCTGCCTACGTTTTCAGATGCAGCCTGGATGTGGTAGATGAGCTGATAGTTGAGGACGGGGAGTGACATGGAGCAAAAACAAGCTCATTTGAATGGACTGGGGACAAAAAGTCGTATATATTTTTTAGAAAAGTTTCAACTCAAATTGCTGCCCGAGTCCGCCATGACAGTTGTTGATTGAAAGAAGAAAATCCGCTCTAGCGTCCCTTGTGGCAACGCTGAGAATGCAGCGTGTATTTGCGTTGGGTTATGAATTGAGCGCTGACACATTTCACAACGCAACAACGTGTGAAATTGAGCTTGCGTAGCAAGGTGCGTCTGCGTTTACGTGCTTGCTTAGAGTATGTTTGGGCCTGTAAGTGCATCAAACAGCACATGTACTCTGTCAAAGCATCTGTTGCTGCAACGGCTCCACATGAAACTGTATGATTATTATGATCTTCTTTCTAGTGTTTATAAAGTGCTCTTGTGTGCTGGACTTCTTGGGTCGAGTTTTTCTTCAACTTGTCTCCGTCATTTTTCAAACGAGTTTCATCATGCAATACATTTTCAAGGGGCTGTGAAGTGACATCACTGACGAAGCTTCTCCGTGCTTGGGCATATATCCAACTAATTGATAATGAAATTCGATTATTCGTCGAATAATGATTTTCATTATCGATAATAATCGATTTTATCGATTAGCTGTTTCAGCCCTACTTAAAGTAAACTAATTCTGCATTGTAGGCTAATGTCATCAGTGGTATTGATAATAATGGTGGGCCTTGTTTTCTTTTCAGTGGTGGATAATGATAAGAATCATACATTTTGCTGCTAAATCTCCAATTGATCTGAGCCAGCCTGAATGAGATTCAACCTTAATTACAATACCTGTTAGACCAAGGTAGACATTATTTAAAAGTAATGCTACCTTAGGGTGCATTCAAGGCTTCGAAGTTCTTTGTTCACTGTAACAAAATCACTATTCCTTTCCGTTCTCACCAATTAGTCTACTTGCCATGTAATGTTATGTATTTTCAATCCCAAAGGGATGATTGGAAAATAGATGGATATTACTAGTATTTTGTTTTGAGTAACATTTATTTATGTAGGCTTTCCCATACTGTGTGTGTGTGTGTGTGTGTGTGTGTGTGTATATATATATATATATATATATATATATATATATATATATATATATATATATATATATATATACATTAAGCTACTATTTGAAGCAATTACAGTATTTAGAGTTAAGACTCTTGCAGTTAGTTGTTCTCCAAGATCTTGATGTAAATGGGGTTTTGTGGGCTGATAGATGTTAGACTAAGATGCTAAAGCTGAGAATTCAAAGCTCTAAATATGTGGTGATGCGATTTGTGATGTTTAATGTGTTTCAGCTTTTGATTCCTTTAAAAAGCCAGGTGGAGTATGGACATTAACCAGAAGATGGCACTATAAAACCACAACATGAGGGGATCAAGAACAATTTCCAAGAATCAAGAACATTTTAAACCTCTTTTACATGCTTTCATAACCAGATTGTTTTAGTGCCATTTTAATTCATGGATGTACATCATAACGAGAGCTGAGGTTAGAGGAAGATAGAAAATGGATGTTTTTGTTTTGTTTAGTTTTTTTTCCAAATCCAGCAAGGACTGTGTTACTCTCTTCTTGCTTTTTTTTAATTGTGCATACCCCCCAATATCCCCCATAATTAATCAGAAACAGTTAGTAAATTGCTTTGGGTGCATCATGAAGAGATGAAATATGGCAAGACAGAAAGTAAACATCTTGTTTCAGTACTTATTGTCCCTTAATTTAATCAGTATAATCTTAAAACCCAAATGTTGTAGACTAGACTATCTGTTCTCTGTCAGATGGATGGCAAATTGGAAACCCTCCTTTTTTTTTTTCTTTTAGACTGGCAAATATAAAAGCTGTTCTGGGCAAATATGTCAAAGTTGAGAAATAGAAGATGAAACAGATTTGTTTGTTCAGTCTGTTTAAACCTAGAGTGTCTGTAAAGTCAAACTGGGATGTTATTGTAAACATTAATTGGCCGTAATAGGAAGAGGCTACCTCGTGACTCAGTATTAGGACAGTTGGATTCATGAAAGAGATCCACAACTCCAATTAGGCACATTTCGGGTTCATGTGAACACTAGGGGTGTCAAAAAATATTGTATTGTATCGTATGATACAACGCTCACTATACAATACCATTCAGAGCAACATATCTACAGAACATAGGCGAGAAGATCAATGGCAAACGGCAAGAAGATTGTAGCATTACAGCTTGTCGAATTTGCTAAACAATGGTGTCATGTCCCGGCGCTACATAACATCAAACATTTCATTTTATGTACACCTACATCACCGCAAAAACACAGCAGTAGCAAAGCTGCATTTAACAGCCAGGCTCTCCAGAGGACATGGAGCATGACACTGAGCAACACGCTCGTAAGTAACAAAAACGAGCTTAATCAAAAATCTGACAACTTAAGAAAACTGCGATTACATGACACTTATTATTCTCTGGTTTTGAAGTCGAAATGTAAATGGGTATGAGCACAACACTTGCGCACATGCTATAAGCCGGTTATAACGATAGTAAAATCACTGAGATCACATGTTTTCCCCATTCTGATGGTTGATGTGAACATTAACTGAAGCTCCTGACACGTATATGCATGATTTTATGCACTGCACTGCTGCCACATGACTGGCTGATTAGATAATCACATGGATGATTGTTGGTGCCAGACGGGCTGATTTGAGTATTTCTGTAGAGTTGGTGCAGTTGCCATAGCAGGAGACATTCTGGGCTACCCTTCAGAAGGCATTGTCCTGGGCTAAACGCACAGTTCCCCCATCTGTCGCCAATAAGGGAGGGAGTCCGAGCAAGAGAGCATGTGTATGGAACAGAAATGTATTTCACTGCAGCCTTCAGTGCTGCATCAACAAGGGAACATAACATAGTGCAGGTCAACCAAACAACTCTCATTACCACCAATTATGAGGGCAGATTGATTTCTCTGCTGCGGACATGCAAGAAGGCACACGGGAGTATGAAACATTTTCAGGAAAGAAAAAAGGAGAACTGAGGGTGGAAAGCGGCAATATAAGCCCAAAGAAATGTACACTCCGCACTACATGGGTTTTACTGGAAACTTTCATTCTTATGCTGTTTTGACAGCCCCCTGCTGTCTCCCTTTCTCCCTTCACTCTGAGTGAAGAAGTCTGTGAGCATCTTAACGACCACTGTGATGGTAGACGAGAGAGCACTGTGGAACTACAGAACTTGTTGATTGAGATTTGGCTGGAATCCTGTCTCAATGTTGCAATCTGTTTGGAAAGCTCGTGGCTGTTGCTATTGTTGGAAGGACATCTGCAAAATTAGCGGTCTTTCTAAACTTAGTAACATAGTAAAAGGAAGAAGAAAAGAAAAGAAAAGCATGAGATGGTGTGGTGCAGTGCAGTGGTTCTCAAATGGGCCATAAGTATGTTCTATTAGGGTCGTGAAGAACAGGGGAAAACAGTGCTTAATGCGAAATAATACAATCCAACTTAATCATGCATAGCAGCCAAGAATAGCAAAATAAATAGGCTAATGAACTTTTAAAAGGGAAAATTGGATGCCAATTCATCTGTCACATGGAGACATGTCATGAGGTAGGCATGAAATACCCTCATCTTTGTAAACCATAAACAAAACTACTTAAGGTAAAAGAAAAGACTACTTTACATACGGTCCTGCTTGAAATGAGGATCATCACACTTTTTAAATACGCTAATTTTTGCTAGTTGTCTGCGTATTTTTGGTGTGCATGTAAACGGGCTCATTGAAAGGTAAAATGGCTACATTGGGCATATTGAATAGACATTATGTAGAAGAAGCAATTACAGAAGCTGTCAGAGTTGCTCTTCTTTAACAACATGTTCTGCAACCTTAATAGCGCAGTTAACTTTTGACTCACCTAAATGAAAAGGATCTGACTTTTTTCAAACACCCCAAACAACAATGCCAGAGAAACTTAGTGCATCTATCAATGCCAGTGCAGTTATATTCAGTATTCCCCATTCTTTTTCCCTGTTGTATCTGTGTTTTGTTTATTTGTAAAGAAAGGTAATTTTCCTATGTACTGTAGCTCCTGTCTCTCTGGTGTCAATCATGCTACACCTTGAGCTTCCTAAGTAAGTCGCTAAAGCTTTTTCCCCTTTGCGGCTGCACTTATTACCTGGTGGGATGAAAAGCTCACAGAAAACCAAGCTGTCATCAAGGCCAGCAGGAAGTTGTCTGTTCTGACTGTAGCCTGAAATGTTGGATGTATGCTTTTCCTTAACTTCTACAAAAGAAAAACAGATTTTATATATACAGTGTATGTATATATATATATATATATATATATATATATATTTGTGAAAATGGAATTTATAAAAGCTCACTGAGGCTTTAAAAGGTATGCTACAAGTCAAACATGATTTTGCTCCATTTTTTATTTTAAAAGTCATTGTGAGATTTTCTCAAGGAGACAGATTTTGATTGTAATCCTAGCAACAAAGGTACAACATTTTTACAGACCTTTTCTGAAAGCTGCAAGACATGTTTATAACCTTGTTTTAAATCTGTCACTTAAATAGCTGGCTCCTTTTAAAATGTTTCTTTTCCTAATTTAGCTTTAGAAACACACTCCAGTCATTCTAAAATGTTAAGCTTGTGTCTTACATCTAGAAGGCCTCACATCTGTACCTGTCCAGATATTTCAAATGGTAAAATGTAAAATAGTTCTTGTCGCTTATCTGGTAAATTTGCATCCTTCAGCTGCATTAGGGAATTTTGCAAAGCACAAATTCTTCTCAGTTTCAGCAATGAATGTGGTGATGTGGAACTTACCACTCAGCACTGTGCCTATTTGTCTGTAATGACTAAAAAGGCAGAGGTTTAAAATGAATATTATGAAAATAAAGACAGTTATTGGATTTACATTGTTGAGAAAATACAGAGTCTTGTAGGCAAGCACAAAAGCATTGCAAATACAGTTTCAATGCATTCTTAGGTTGCTGTGTGGGAAAGTCCATTAATATTGGAAGGGAAAAAAATCTCCCCTGTAGATCCAGACAGTGATATTCTGTGGGGGTGACAGTGCTCAGGGTCTGAGAACACTCTAAGCCACTGCAGTAGAAGTGTCTGTATTGAACAGAGAGCACAGACTCTAGCAGCTACCGCATGAGCGTTCATGACTGGCATGATGAAAACCGCTTCCTCTTGTCACACACACAGACACTCATACACACTGAGAGAAATAGTTTCTTGTATCCATGACAACAGTGTGCAACATCAGCAGCACAAGAGTGATGGAGCTGAACCTCCACCTCCTGACATATTCGTGTTGGTGGTGGTGGGACAGTCATGCTTGTGTTGTGATTTTCTTTGGTGAGGCCTTCAAGTTGGGCTAGTCGACAGCACTCCTGTAATGCAATGTGTCCCATGTCCCATTTAATGTTGCATCCACATGGAATGATGGAGAAAGAATAAGAGATTATCATTCTGATGTCTCTGATGCTGTTTGGAGATGAGGTCCGAAGGAAACCCGATATGGTTTCGGGATAGTGTCTTTCTCCCTCGTTCCTAACCTCTTGGAACTGTCTGTCACTCCCCTGGTGCGCTGATTGCTATGCAGCTCTGAACTTGCCTTTGGCTCTTTATCCCGACCCCAGCTGTATCCGTGGAGACCAGCTGTCAGCCCAGTCAATTCCCCTCTTCCTCTTAACAGACTGCATCGCCCTTCGGACGCAAACCTGGAGATTGGAAGAAGGCCAGAAATCCACACACAGACTGAGGCAGAGACAGAAACAAATGAAGACAGACGGATATGAAGACATGCATGTGCAGATTGATGTATCCTGGTGATGGTGATATTACCCAAACAGAACCACCGTTAACCTGCTTTGGCTCTGTCACCTTATTTTAACCTGATTTCGCTACCTCTATTGCGCCTGACAGAGTAACGTTCAAACTCTGTGAAATCTTTGTTAACTTGTATGTCTTAGAACTCAGGGGGTATTTACACTTGGTCACTTCAAGCGTTTTTACTGATCGGATAGCTATAAGTGTAAATGCCCTCAAAGACTGATTCTAGACAGAAACCTCTGGAGATGTTTTGAGACATGTTCCATTCGAAACTCGGTCAAGTATAAATGTTCAAGCCACATATGTAAACTTTACTCCACCCAAACAGTGCTACGTCAGCAAATGGAAAATGTGAAACATAATGGTTGGCGTGCAAAAAAATAACAGTTGTTACCGAGTATTTGCATGGGGCTCGCGTTGTGCAAAAAATAAAAACAAATTATAAAATGGAGGACGAGAGACAGAACTTTTATCTTCATTTATTTGATGCAGATCGCTGACGAAACTGAAACTAAACACTGACAATGAGTGCAGCTGCATGGACATATCTTAACTACAACAAGCCCTGAGGGGACAAATACACAGCGTGCACATACAGATACCCATTTATTTTATTACACCGATATTTTATTTGCATATAGCGCAGGTAATGAAGATTAGATTTACATCCATTTGGTGGAGGCTTATTACATTACTGATATGACTGGAGTCTTCAAGTGTTATTCATTTCTTTATGTGTGAAACTTTTTTTTTTATGAGGAAAAATTTAGCTTACTGAGTGCTTCATTAGAGTTTACAAGTGGAACTTTACTTTGACTGAAACTTTGTGGTATTACAGATCTGCTGAAGTTTCTTTTTTCATTGATCAGAGCTCCCTTATTATCGAGCTGGCACACTTTTACTTCGTATTACTGTAAGAAACTCATTGACATTTTTTTAACCAGGATGATGTAATTGGCTTTAAAGTCTTTCATAGGAGCTGCATCAAGTCACACAGACCAGCCATGCTTTGGTATCTGGTCAATACTATACTGTCAATTACTTTAACTACGTTTGGTGCATTGTAAGGTCATTATGACTGGATTTTGAATTGAAATTGCACCCAGTGGGTTAGGTAGTGCTGCTGCAGGTTGACTTTAGATGGCTAATAGGCAAGGAATGAAAGTTTCTATTTGGTTAGCAGTAACTGTTTTAACAATTCAAAGGCTGTTTGGCACATTGTCCATAGTTTTAAATATTAGGATGTGCATGTGTTAGCACAGAGGTGTTTTTTTCTTGTCACAAAGTCTCTGCCAAGAAAACACATCCCTTACCTCGTTAGATATGATTTGGACTCCAGTCTATATTACAGCATATCAGCACTCACTTTAAATATCTGTTTCAGACTATTACATGGACATATATATGCCTCACTCTGCTCCTGTAATGTGCAGAGACTGAGGTAGTAGTGTGACAGCTGTCGATGACATCTGCGCACTGAGCCCAATTGCAGCACTCTCTCTCCGGTCTTGACATCCAAGGTTAAGACAATCACCGGCAGGTGGGTGTGATTGAGCCTAATGGACTGCAATTGACATGATTAGCATCTCTCACCTCTGTTGAGGTGCTAGTGGATTGATTTTAATAGCCTCTCCTGGCAAAGTGTCGATGGATCTGTTTGGCATTCATGCTTCCACGGCTAAACCTTTGGATTGACCTTCCTGCTGTCCGACCCCCTGCCACCCTTTCACTCATTACCCCGCCCAATTTTTACTCATACTGCAGTATATCGGTTTTATTTGAGCCTGTCCTTGTACTGCAACTCACCTACATGCAAAAATAGATCTCTTGCTGATCAATAAGTGTTTGAGGACAAAATGGAAAGGGATGTTATGATTGGAATAACTGTTATGGCAAAATATCAAAACTGTTTTTGTTTTTTTGGTCTATGTGATTTTTTTGATTTGCTCAAATATCACTCTGTCAGTTCTTTGCAGTCTCCTAATCTACTATTTGTTTTGATTCACCTCATCTCATTGAGTCTAGCTGGACTAGGAGACAGGGTTTCCTAGCAACTGTCACTGGGTGAAGCACATAATCTTTATCTGTTTTTGGGGAAAGTTTTTATTCTTACTATTGTCTCCCCAACCCCATGACTGTCATTCAAAAACCCACTTTAACTGTGTCAGCCAAGTAGTGTCAGTCATTTTTGTTTAAAGCAGTTGTTCAACTGATTATTATTTATCTTGTTTTACATTAAGCTTATTCAATGTACAGTGTGCATGCTCATGTCAGACAGCTCTCTTTGACATTGAGAGACATGACCTTTTATTAAAGGCTAGTATGATGGATGACCAATTGCTGTGATCTAACAAACATGGTTATTATTAATATAAGCAAGCGAAAAATGCTAATGTTGTTAATTAGGCAATACGTCCTTTTAATTAGACAGGTGCAAGGAGGGAGTACAAAAATGGGGGTGCAGCACATATTTGAAAAAATGCTCTTTATTTTCCAACAGGGTTCGCACAAGGTCCTTCAAGTGCTTAAAGTGCTTGCAATAAGCTTTTAGAAATTTAAGTGCATGAATACCAGGAAAATCAGCATGTTTTGTTGAAAAGGGCTCTAAATTAGCTTTTAGAAATTGACAGTAAGTACTGGGAAACCTGGAAAATCTATAAGTTTTGTTAATAAGTGCTTAAAAGTGCTTGAAATTAAAAGAGAACATTTCTATACATTTAGCCTGCCCAAGAAATACATACATTTTCCACATACCTCAGTTTGATTATATTCACGATATCCCCGGCACACAGTGCACATTTGAACCGGCCAAGTTTGGAAGGGGTTATCTGACCGACATGAAAAGCAACCAACCACAGCTGGTGTCGATGAAGCTGCAGAATGTTGATGTGGATACACATACCTCTGCAATGAAAGTAATTACTCTCATTGTGACGAAATATCATGCTAGGTGACAAAAATGTCTAGCATTTGCCATTGACCAGCAAATCACTCGCCAGTAATTGAGATGTGTAGTGGTGTATAAGTTTAGCGCCAAGATTCTTTCACTCTGCAGTCTCATGCGAAACAACCATATTTTAAAGTAAATGTACCTAATAGATTGGCTGCATGGAATGTCACCTTCGCTGAATGGTGAAATGCAATGGTTAAATTTATTTACATTACTGTACATTTAATGAGGTCAACTCTGATTTTGGTTAAGCTTTACCACATACTGTATGACAACATTCTCCTTTTTAGCCTGTATGACTGTATTTTCATTAAATAATGAGCTTGTTTACATGCACACCAATACTAGGGATGGGACGATATGGTTATCTCATGATTCGGTTCGATAGCCTATACAGTATGAGGTACACTATTCAATAGAATCTCGAGTCAATATAATAACACTTAGATGACAAAGTATTTCAGAAAATTGCTTATTTTTGGAAACATTTTTGAGCAAAATACAAATTGTAATTTCTCATCCAAATTAAGTTCTTTAATACACAATATGTAAGTTCTCAAAGTTTAAATAATAAGAGTGTCTCATATACCTTTCTCTATAAGACAAGATCACAAACGTCTTCAAAAAAGTCTTCAGAAATAGTGGGTGTAACGAGGTTCTTAAGATGGGCAAGGAGGAGGTGGGAACCAGCTGAACAGTCAACTTAAAACTTTAATAACAAACTGAACTCATATATAACATAAACTGCAAAACAAACATAGAGACTGTGTCTCTCTCTCTCTCTCTCTCTCTCTCTCTCTCTCTCTCCTGAACTGGCGTCTCCGGCCCACTTATCTCTCTCCCGCTGATTAGTCAACTCGGTGCCAGGCATGCGTCATCACGGCCCAGCCACGCCCCCCAACTTGACACACTCCTCCGCCACCAGATTCAGGCCAGACTTACTCCCCTCCTCGATTCCTGGAGGGGAGGTGTTGCCCTTTCGGCCGGCCTTCCCCGCCTCCTAGGAAACTGAGAGAGACGAGGGGAGGTAGAGGGGAGAGAGAAAGAGTGAGCGGGAGAGACAGAATGAGAGAGAATGAGGAGAGAGAGAGAGAGAGAGAGAGAGAGATAAAGTGGCATGCCGTTCCCCGGACACGCTGTCGCCTGGTCCTCAGCCACTCTTCTGCCCCCTGGTGAAAGACAGCCGCTCCTCCCCTGGTGGACGGCAGCGGTTCCTCTGTGGAAATAAAGTGAACTAAACTCACAGCACCTTCTCAGATGATCGGAGATAATTTGCAGCATTCTCATAGACGACATTATTCTTGCAAACAGTTTTCAGACGAATGAAACAGAGAAAAAAAGAGTGAAAACTCTTTACATGCACTTGTTCCATGAGACAGGCTGATGCTGCACGCCTCTGAATAATCAGCGCATCAGACACGAGCATTGATGGCTTTTCTTTTTTCTGTTCTTAAAAATATAATAAAGTATGTTACTTCAAGCATGTGTCTTTTCCCCCCTTAAGCAGGGCTGTGCGTTATGGCAAAAAAATAAATAAAATAAAAAATAAATATATATATATATATATATACATATATCGATTTTTTTTTTTTTTTTTTTTCCAAACTAATGGGTGATTCATGATTCAGTCTTTCAACTTTTAAATGTACTCCAACATTATGCTAAGTTTTTTTTTTTTCATTTTAGGAAACAAAGGTGTGCAAGAAAAATGCTCAAAAACGTGCACCACACAGGAAGTCAACATAAGTGTAAATGTAAAATGAATTAATATCTAATCAGTCCAGATGTTCAGAAATAGAATAAAATAAGAAAACTGCAAAATACTTCTTAGCCAATGTAGGTATACATTTTTATCCAGTTCAAGTCTATCTAGAAAGTACTCGTAGATCAAAAAATTTGATGTATAATCATAAAAGGCTGCCTGTAGAGTCCAAGTCACGCAGTGCCCTCTAGTTCTACACACTGAGCAGCACAGCAATATGAAATAATTTATCAATACAATTTAACTCGCAACGTTTGTCAGAATGATTGATTGTTTCCCAAATGTTGGCTGTGCATGCAGTAGACTTGAAACACACCATAGAACAAAGCAATAATTAGCGATCTATCTGAATCATCATGGTAAAAGGAGTGGTGGATTTGATTCTCCCATATATATAGTCTATCCATATGATTTAATATGAAGTGCCCGCAACTGTCATGGAACTAACGCTTTATTATGGGTATTTAAAGAAAAGAAAGGAGACTGTTCATCAACATGCCCAGAAAACACAGGCCAGAAATGATCTTAAGCTAAATGGTCTACATGCATGATGAACAAAGTAGAGCTACAATCATACTGGAAATAATAACGGCATCTTTTATATCAGTCTCCATGTTGTTAACCTGTTATGTTCATTTGGAGCTCGCACACACGTGCAGCTGATCTGTTCGAGAGAGGCATCAAGCCAAGAGCATTGTTTCTCTTCCTTATTCAGCCTTTGGTGGATTGACAACACATCTAACTATACCGCTTGCTAATATTTTAATGCTTATAGAAAACTGAGCAACTCCATCATGCCACTTGAATAAAACACTGCAAAATAAACTTTTCACAATGAACATTAGTCAGAGGTATAATTCATACTTGGGATGTGCGAGACCAGTCGACTAGTCGACTAAATGGACCTGATGCTGCTAGTCGACACTGGAATTACTAGTCGGTTAATATTTTTTTCCCATATATTTTGAACAGCTGTCATAGTAGATCAATGGCTAATGCACGACTGCACGTCGTGAAATACACGCAACTTTACAGTGCATTTTTTCCTCTCTCGTCGATTTGGCTTACCTGTTAATTATTTTCAACTATGTCCTGACTGTTTTAATATGTGAAGTAACTTTTACTTGGTGAATTCCATTTTGAACAGGCTATTAGGGTTGCACTATTGGTCCTGCACTATTCATTCAATTGTTTTCAATAAATATGCCTTTTTAATATTCGCTAACGTTGATGCAGTGAATGCGTGTCATGTTCTATATTTAATTTACAATGGTCATAATGCAAGCATAATTTATCTGCGAGCAAGTCACAGATAAATGCCCCATTTCAGCGGAATTTAGCGTCAGATTTGGAATAGATTAAGTATTTTAAATGGGTCGTATAAACACAATTTTTATTTTACTGTTTTCTGAAGGTTGGTTTCTGTAACACATTCATGGAAAGGAGGAGGCGAGAACCGGCTTGATAATATAAATAATAGTTTAATAATGGACTTAAACCAAAAGACACAAACACACACAGGTGTCGGACAGCTGTCCATAACTCTCCCTCTCTGTCGCACTGCCGTCTCCAGTCGGCCTTTATCCCTCTCCGCCCTCCGCCCTGCCACATTCCTCCCCCGTTCTCTCAGGCCGGGGAGCCCCCAGCATGACGTAAATCCCCCCCCTTTCCCTGGGGGGGGAGGCGGGCCTTCCACCCTGTCTATCGGCAGGTCATCCCCGTCTACCTGGATCAGGGGAGGGGACAAGGGGAGGGAAACAAAAAAAAAAAATGTGGCACCTACACGGCGTAACGGCGATTGTGCCAAATTAACAAAAACATTTAAAAAGAGAGGGAAAAGGCCAACACAGAGCGGCAGCGGGAGAGAGAGAGGAGAGAGAGAGAAAAAAAAATTCACTTGCCGGTTCTCCGATACGCCATTCCTGGTCCTCGGCCACTCCTCCACCCTCTGGTGGACGACAGCCACACCTCCCCGGGTGGATCGGAGGCAGTCCTCCAGCCCCTGGCAGACAGAACGCCCTGCCGTTTTTTCGGTGGACGAAAAAGGGTTTCCCCTGCCCCTGGCAGCAGTTCTCCCGCTCCAGGCGGTCGGCCAGGAGCCCCTCCCCGCTCGCGGTTGGCAGTCTCAGACCCCGCCGCGTTTCAGCGGCTGGTAGGGGTCTCCTCCGCCCCTGGTAGCGGCCCTGACCGCCCCAGGCGGTCGGTTAGGAGCCCCTCCTCCCCTCACAGTCAGCGGCCGATCCTCCGCTTTCAGGCGGCCGGGCTCCTCCGTCCCCCGGCAGATGGCTGCGGCTGCTCCGTTGGGGTGGATGGTAGTGGCGAGGACTCTACTATGGTGCATCCCTCCTCCTTCCCGGGTTTTGGCACCAGTGTAACATATTCATGGAAAGGAGGAGGCGAGAACCAGCTTGATAATATAAATAATAGTTTAATAATGGACTTAAACCAAAAGACACAATCACACACAGGTGTCGGACAGCTGTCCGTAACTCTCTCTCTGTCGCACTGCCGTCTCCAATCGGCCTTTATCCCTCTCGGGCTAATCAGCCTGATTAGGATCTGGGTGTGTAGAATCACGACCCAGTCCAGCCCGCCGCCCTGCCACAGTTTTTTTTAGGCAAGTCAACTAGTCGACTCCAAAATTTTCGTATAAACGTCAGTGAAATTGGTCATTCCGCACATCCCTAATTCATACACTAAAAATGGTTAATGTTCTATAAAATTATTCTTTATGTATAACTAATAATGTTTTATTTAACATTAAGGCTGTTTAACAGAGAGAAGACTATGTTTTTATTCAAATGAATCACAGCTTTATGGGAATTACACTGGGCCATGGAGCAAACTGCTTATCTGGAGGTGAGAAACTATCATAAAAAACAAACTAAAATAACCGGCAAAATAAAAGCTTGATTTAAACGGACACATGTGTTTTTGCTTAAATATTACACTTGTTGGGCACATTAAATGTCCTGGAAAATTGTGCCTAGAAAAGAGTGGGAACCCTGACAATGGTTGCACAAGCCATTCTATTTTCTCTTTTATAATAATTCTCTAGACACATACATGCACAAACACTCTGTTCCTCTAGTTTGTCATAGCTAATATCTTTTATTTCTTCCCAGTATAAAATCACACGGGCCCGTACACCCTTACACCTACTGTTATATGAATAAGCTACCAATGAACCCAATTGCTGTTGTAGCCAAGTTTAAGAAAGTTTGTGTTTGTGTGATTGGGGGTGGGGTTGTGGTGCACTTGGCCCAAAACTAGTCCCCTGCCAGTTTCTTGAATCAATGACACCTCTCATGCTGTTTGGCTTCCTATAGTGTGCAATATCTGTGGCTAACACATCTCGTGTTTTATTATTAGTAGGGTAGATAGATATTTGTCTACAGTAAATAACAGATAGGTAATGTATCAGATTACACTGATTATACTTAATAAATGATCAATTTAATGTAAAAAGCATTCATTAAAGAGAAGATATTGCTAGTTTTCACTCTTGGTCCCACTCTCTCTTAACTTTTCTTTGTCCTTCTGTATTCTTGACTCTATAGGGTCCCTGGTTTCCTTTCTCATCTCTGCTGGGTGTAAAGTTGTTAATAAATGTGTTGTTTCTAACTGTTTGTCTAAGTTAAGAATTATTTTCTATTTTAAGTGGAGTGGAGAATGGCTTCACTTCTAATGAGATGTCAAAATTAAAGTGGTTTTGATAGGTTTTACATATTCTGGGACAATTACATTGAAGCACCGATGATATTTCAGATGCTGTTACCATGGGTGTTTTAATGAGCCAAGCCATTTGTGTGTGTGCAAGTTTAAGAGTGTGTAAGAGAGACGTCAATGCTTATTTAGGCCTGCCATCGCTCCTGATATAAAGTACTGTGTGCATTATAAGGCAGCATCACCCTTGAATGGAGGTTAAACTAGCAAATATACACTGGACCATCCATATGCATGGACACACACATGGGCTTTGAGCATTTGTACTTTGTCATATCATGTGGTATAAACATGTTTGAGATGTGATGAGTTTCTCTAATTCAAAGGCATGGACTTAGATTTTCCTCAATAACTCTATTATCGGCTTTCTCATGGTCTTCTTGTTTACTGTAGGTGGTCAGCCCACCCACTGTTGGCTGAGGTGGAGCAGGACCCTGGCTGGGCTAGTGGTTGGGTGTGTTAATCTCATTAGTAGACCTGAACTCAATCCTTGCAGTTTTGCTCAGCTCTAATAAGGATCTCCCATTGCTTGCCCTCCTTGACACACATACTGTTTTTGTTTGGGTTGGTCTCGTCTCCAGTCGTAATGGTTTGCCCTTTATTCTAGATAGGTGTTCTATTCTGCCCATGTATAGAATATTAATTACTTTCAATTTGATTATGCTTTTTCCCCCCTGTTAGCTAGTGAATCAAAGGGGCTGAGCTGATCTGAATGCATAATTCTTACCGACCACGTTTACATGCACTTAAGAAAACGTTTTATTCCAGGGTTTTAGCAGAAAGCGGCATTCTGAAACATCATGTAAACAAGTAGTGGTCGACCGAAATTGTTTTTTTTAATGGCCGATGCCGATATCCAGAGAGCAGGAAGGCCGATAGGCCGATACAATGCTGATATATCACACAATTTAATATAGTAAATAACAAACTTATAACTGCTAAAAATGATAAAATACATAAACTCTTATTTAGCACTATATTTACTCAATTTCACACAAAACTAAAAAAATAATATTGTATTTTAAATGGTAGATTGCAGTTTCTTCAGATTTCTGTTTAGTCATCACATTTTAGTCATTTATTTGCACATGAAGAAATTGTTAATATATTAGGAAGAAGGAAATAACAGTACATACAGTAGTCCAGCAACCATGGATGGCCTGTCCACATTAGCAATCGCATTTACTCAAAAACTATAGAATCAAACCAATTGTACATACAGTGCATAGTGAATAAAACATTTACTTATAGCACATGTGAAGTGCTTTTGACTTGCTACCTTGCTGCCTATAATCAGTTAATGGCTTAACTGACAGCTGTTTTGAATGAATGGAACTCTTAAGGAAACTGGTCTCCAAACAGTTTGAAAAGCACCTTATTTTCACCATACCTCTGTATACAGCCTCCGGAGGCAGCATTTTCCTGGTTTCAGATGCAGCCTTGAAGCTGCACTCACACGCCTGTGTGGATCCAGCACGAGCCTCAATCTCCTGACAGTTTAATTGGCATGGATCACCTGCTTGGATTGTTGTCATGATTTGTGAATCAGATCAACTTTTGATCCTGATCCTGAAATTTTTATTCTGGTTGATAGAATATGTGCTTCAGAGGAAGATATTAGATGAGCGCTCGACAGGAAGAAAATGCTGGATTTTCGTGAGGTTCTGTTTAAAAGAGATATCTGCATATTTGCAAATGGCATATAATACAAGTTTTATTGATATTTGCATTTTATCATTAGAAAAGAAAGTTAAAAGTGACAGGGAACTGTTGAGGAGTGACTGTAAGAATACGTGCTTTAGAGGTAAATAAATGACCGCTCCACCCTGGATCTGCTGAAGTTTTGTGAGGTTGGTTTATTACATCGGTTTAAATGAGATTTGCACATATTTACAGACAGTATATGATATTAATTTTATTGATATTTGCCTTTTTATTATTTGACAAGACAGTTAAAAGTTACAGAGAACTGTTGAGGAGAAAGAGGGAGAATGAAACCGGTGAACACTTTATGAACTCAAACGCGTCTGCCACGGCTCTGATATGCAGACTGTTTAAATGACACTGTGTTGCACACCAATCTATTACTGGAGTAACACGATGGCACGTAACAAGAAAATGAACCGTGACTGGTCGTTTACGTGTCTCAGTCGCTTCACATGCAAGCAGGCGATTCTCAGCGCCCTCAAGAAACAAATCGGCCAAATGGGAAAATTAATCGGCTTCGGCGATATATCAGTCGACCACTATAAACAAGAATGTTGATTTCCTTGTGCCATTTAAGGGATTAAGATAAAGCGGTTTAACACACCTAGGTTTCTCTCTGAAAACACGGCTTAATGTGCTCATGTAAGCAGATAAGCGGCATTCTGATGGGTGTTTGAAGAGTGCACGTGTGTGGAACAGACTGGATAACAAATGCCATAGGATGGAACCCAACAACATGTCAACACAGCGGAAAGAATCCAACATTTCTGGAAGTACAGTGGGAAAATCATATATACTAGGATAAACTATTCCCATTTATACAAACAAATGTAAAATATCAACTGTTCCTAATGTCTGCATATATTTGCTCATACATTGGGGGAATCCTGGAGTTTTATGTAAGAGGGAAACCCCAAAACTGCATCGCAATTCAGCTGCAGGTCACAATAGTAAGTTAAGGAAACAAACACAGCAACAACTTGGAATATCTGGAAATAAAGCGAATCAACAGAAGTAAAATAGTGAAGTCTTCCTCGGATGGCACGTGTGTTATTTACAACATAAATAACACACAGGAAAATTAAGTTGCTCTGGAGAAAGCTGCTTATTGAACAAGCCACATTTATATGGCAGTAAAGAGTATGCCACTTAAACAGTGCATGCAAACAGGAACGCTGTTTTCTCACAATAACACGCTTTCTGGTGTCCATGTAACCATTATCACTGTGAAATTATTGGTGGCACTTTCAAACTGTTTGCCCAACTATCATAAGGAGAACTGTGGTGATAACTCAACTCAGAAAAGACAGACTTCCAACAGTTGGTTGCTTCTAACAACAGTAGTGTAAGTAGTACAAGGGTTCAGTGTGATTTGACATTTGTCTGCCCGTAATGAATGGAATGTGTGTATTTGCTTCGGGAATGTGATAATTATCTTGCCTCTTCTTAGTTTAAATGAGTCTGTGTCAGGGCAATGTTATATATGAATGAGTTTACAGATGGTGGGGTGGCTGAAGGCAGTGATAACGACGGTGGGGAGTTGAATAACGAAACAGCGGTAGTCTACACACGCCCCAGTGGCTGTGAGAGTCTTCCTCATTGTATGAAGTTAATTCATTTCTGAAACATGACTCTTGTTCTCAAGTGCTTTACAGAGGGGCCCTTTTAACCTGCTGTTTCATCTCAGCCATTTTTGAAGAGATTTTGATTTTACCCAGAGGAAGTTGCTTATAGGAACTGATCTTTTGTAATTGTGTTAACTTGTACTTAGGATTTGCTGGGGGGTTTGGTGTAGTGGTTGAGGCTCTGTGCTGGTAACTAGAAGGCAGCTGGATCAATACCCAAAAGAAGTAGCAATGAGCATCACTTGCTGGGTTTCAGGGGCAGACTGGCCATCAGGAGAACCAAGACTTTTCCCGAAGGGCTGGTGAAGCAGCGCCGAATGGGCCGCGATAAGCTGAAATGGGCCGCCGCGTTATGCAAAATGGGCCACAAAAAAGTGCCGCGATATGCCGAAGGGGGCAGCGATTTTCAGAAAAGGACAGTGTCAACCACCACCACCCCCCCACCACGCTCAACAACTTTTGGGCCATTTTCTATGTAAAATCCCAGGGCGATTTCTCTTCCCAGTCCACCCCTCGTGGGTATTTTTATGCAAATTTTAAATATGTGCTTAACCTGAATAGAAGCACTTTATATGTGCATAAACTCTCTAGATTTGCATAAGTTGGTGGATTTGAGAGAAGTCAAAATGCACATTAGGTTTATTCGCAAAACAATGACGTGTTTTGGCGATTTCTGCACATATTTCCACTCTTTCTCACAACAAAGCAATTCTTCGAACATAGCATTTGACATTCGTAAGTGTTTAACCCACAACTGGTTGTTAAAGAGCGTCCTCATATTCCACCAGAACAGTTTTGAGCGTGGGTGCTCCCAGGTAGGCCAATACGAAGGCTGGTGAACTACTGAATTTTAATGTTATTTCTAGGGTACAAGTAATCTTACACTGATGTGCAAGTTATGAATGTCTAACTCGAAATGAAGTACAACATTAGGCTACAAAACACAGTCTAAACTGTCTCTGAAACGGATAATGTTTATTTAATGATGATTTAAAGATGCACGAGTTTTGTTGTAATAGGTGACATTTTATAAAAGAATAAATGAATTAATTACATTTGCCATCACATTTCTTGTTGGTTATAGTTAGGGTCTATTATTGGATTGTAATTATGTCTCTGAAAATTCTGCAAACACACCTTTTACAGGAACTGTATACATTTTATTTTTGATTTGTTTTATCTGCTCTGTAGAAATCTGAAATGATCTCATTATTTGGTAACAGACAGCAGAGGGTAGTAAATACAATAAGAATTGCATTTCTCATTTCCAAATTCTTTTTAAAAAAGTGACTAAAATAATTACTGGAATTGGAATCTTTAAATTCCCAGCCCTAGTTATTTCACTCCATCAAGAAGCCTATATTTTGTCACATATTTGCACATACACAGTGACATTTTTTTGTGTGCATATCCCAGCCAAGCTAGGATGGGAGTGCAGGGTCAGCCATGATACAGCACCCCTGGAGCAGATAGGGTCAAGGGCCATGCTCAGGGGCCCAAGGGTGGCATCTTGGTGGTGCTGGGGCTTGAGCCCCTGACATTCTAATCAGTAACCCAGAGACTTAACCACTGAGCCACCATTGCCCCTATGTATAATACATATATTGTGATTATGTCACCTTAACCAATGATATGGTCCAACGCAGCACTCTTTTTAGATAGATGCTTTATATTTCCCGATCTCTCTTATCGAGATGAGAGGAAGCCAGTAGTTTACAGGATATTTAACAGCATCAAGTGTACGTATATTACTTGCCGTACATGACAAACTCGTTAATTTAGCTCTCATTAGTTGATTATTGTAAAACAATTGTCTACTTTTCTATTGCAAACTTAAAGATTTTCTTTCCCTCAAGTATTAAACATTTTTGCAAATTTTGAGATTTAAATACCAACAAAAAATTGTCTTTCAGGTTAACATAGATGAGGTTTTGTTAAAATTGGAAGAGTGGTTTGTGATAGCCTGGGAATCATCAGTTAGAATGGGTTGAAAATAATGAAGAAATCAACATATTTTATCGTTATTTGGAAAAGGTGTTTGTATATACAGTATATTGTTTGCATATATTTTTAACTGCCATTGATTTACATTTACATTATAGCTGTATTATTGACAGCTATTATTGCAAATGAAAACGTTAACTAAAAAATATAAATATATACAATATATTGTTCTGGCACATTGTAGAAAATTGTAGTTGTCAAACAAACTGAATACAGGCCAGGGAGGACCACTTGATATTTAGGTAATTATAGTGTAAATCTAATCACAGCCAAGTAGCGTAAGATGTATTTACTGTCTCAGCTACATTAAGTATGACAATGGCTTTTTTTAATTGTATGTTTGTGGTATGCTTTAAATTATTAAATTTCCTCTCAGGCAGTGACTGTCAAGTAGAGAGAAGGTTCTACAATTAGCCTCATAACTATTTATGTTTTGCTTTTTGATGCTCAGGGTTTTTACAGAGAGATTATTTAAACCACTATCTACAGGTTCATTATATGGTAAATGGTCTGCACTTATATAGCACCTTTTAACCTTAGCGGTTCTACAAAACACTTTACACTGTGTCTCCAGAACACATACACACTCACACACCAATGACAGCAGAGCTGCCATGCAAGGTGCTAGCCTGTCATTGGGAGCAACTTGGGGTTCAGTGTCTTGCCCAAGGACACTTCGGCATGTGGAGTCATGTGGGCTGGGAATCGAACCGCTAACCCCGCTCTACCACCTGAGCCACAGCCGCCCACATGGAAATGTTTTTTTCAAATCGCAGCCGTTTGTGGTTTAATAATTGCACAAGGTCATAACGCAATTTCGATTTTATTTCGATTAATTGTGTAGCCATTTAGCAAAAAGATGTTCCTCAAAATTCTTTGGCTTTTCAAAAGGTCTCTTTTCTTGTCTTGTTTCTGGTATTGAGATCATCTTGTGATTGAGAGGTTTTATGCTTTTGGAGGTCTGTTTTCTTAAATGAAGGTCATTTTCCATGCACCGACACTCTGATTGATCACCAGAACTGCATGTTTACTCTAAAGCATTCAAATTTGTTTTGACTCCATTAATGAAGTAAGACTGATGGCTGTGATGTTTGGCCAAGCCAACAATAACTGCACTATGTGCGTGTGTGTGTGTGTGTGTGTCTGACTATTGTGTGTGCCACTAGCTGAATTAATAGCGCATGTAACTGTTTAGAGGGAGGTTGTGAAAATGTAGATTTGGAGTTTGACCGATGATAATGCATGCCATCTGGGACAAAGTCGAACTGTTTGCAAGAGACAAGCTGGGTTAATGCTGAATAACCCAATTATCCCTCCTCTCTAATGGAGGACTGGCAAAAGCCTATAGCAAGGATACAGGCACCAAATGTGGGGTTGTTTCTTGGCTTTGTTCCTTTTCTGAGGTTTGGCAAACAATTCTTCAGAGCTCTTCCACAATACCACAAAAGCATTCGCAAAACATGCATTTCCTGAGCACTGCGAAAGCAGTATTTCCTAGCACACAGGCACGATCCAAAGTAACAGATGGGTCTAATTTTGTCATTAATTCAACATGCAGACATTCCAATTGCAGATTAGCACATTCATATTTCACAGAGGAAGATTTCTCATTTACAGTCAGCCATGATACTTGTCTTTTACACGGATGGCAGCTTGTAACCGCAGAGAGCAGTTACAAAATGGCACTGCCTTCAATTTAATTCTCAGTTTTGATTTTTAAGTCTCACTCTGTTGTCACTGTTATTCTGAATTGGTATTAAATGTGAAAGGAATACTGTACTCCAGTCCCTCAGTTATTGTCAAGGGGTGGGTGTGTAGAATTAAATTAGATGGCTTTTCTCCTCTCAGTTCGATAATTGCATTCCCAATTATTTCTTATATATTAGGTCAGTCAATCGATTAAAATGTATTGAATTAATTACATGATATGCTGATTAATTCATTGAATTCATCGCAATTAATCGCACACATCAATATTTGCAGATAAAGGCCCCCAAATAAAAGTAATTCATTATATGATTTAATAATGATGAGTAATTACATTTAAATAATTATAAATATAATAAATATAATAATTCAGATGATTTATAGACATTACATTATTGATCCAGACGGGTAAAGCTAGGCCATGGTTCCCAACCTGGGGACCACGCCTCCCTTAGGGGGGCACCAGAGTTCACAAGGGGGGAGCGAAATGTAATTTTCCTTGAGGCGGTCAAAGATACATAAAATGTGCTATAGCAGTAAGACAACATGTGAGCGTCCTCTTCTAACTCGACGAGATATAAGCAAAATGCAATAAACATTAAAATACTGTCCATAGACCTTGACACCATGGCAACTGCTGCAAAACTTCATTAAATGCCTCTCTACCAACCTGAGCATCTTTGCACAACTGCATGAGGATTAAGTGCACCAAGTGCTTGTAAGTTTCTTTTTCTTCGACCATAAAAATGCATAGAATTTCTGAAACTTCATAACCACAGACTGCAAAACCTCTTAAAACTGCATGCCATGTTAACACTTTTTAATGAAGCCACCAAACAGCTCTAGGACTCTGCGTCGATAACCATCAAAACAATATACATTACCAGTAGATATGTGTCAACCGTTAGACATTTTCAATTATCGTTTCTATCATGGTTATGCAAAATCCCACCGCATGGCAGGGAATGCTTGTTCTAAAAAATCATTACATTAAAATCATTATATAATTATTTTTTTTACGTCATTTTACATTTGTGTTATATTTGGATTTCTCACAGCATTGGTTGACGACCCTGTCTCTCGCATGTGCTCAAGCGAGCACACGCACAGCGCACGATAAGGAGAAGGAAAGAGAAAACCTACAGTAGATGCTCTGCTTCCCTTAGTTACTGTTGCTGACGCTGTCAAGCTTTCCTATCGATCACACTGACTCTGAGTAGATTACCTCAGCAATGATTAAATAACACTTCTGTCTGTCTGTCTGTTTATCAGGTAGGGATGGGACGATATATTGAATTTCAATACCACAAACAAAACAAAAGAACGAACCATATTGAGGAAAAATTTGATATTCCAAAATTTGAAACATTGTTTTCTGTCCATGTGATCATAAATGAAATGACCCTTCAAACATCATATTCTCTCTATCGCTTGATTTTACCCCTACTGCACTTTTTTTCTATACTGTTAACAGGGTTGGCACAAGGTCCTTGAAGTGCTTAAAGTGCATGAATTTAGCTTTTAGAAATGTAAGTACTGGAATACCTGGAAAATCACCTTGTTTTGCTGAAAAGTGCTTAAGATTAAAATGGACCATTTTTTTTTCTGTGTAATGTGTGTCCATCAAAGATGAGATCCCGCACTCCACTTTCATTGAATAATGTGTTCTTTACAGTCAGATAAAAAAGTAAAAAGAAATATACATTTTGATCACAAATAGCACGGATTCACTAAAAAACAGAGACTTCTTTCTCGTGAAATGAATAAACAGAAACACCCGTGCGAGTCTGTGAGATGCGCGTTAAACTCTTAACTCTTAAACATAATGTTAGAACTTGCAAATTGTACACATTATTTCAAACATTGACAGCTCATCATTATTATACAGTTTCAAGAAATAATATTAATTGATAAGGATGCACGATTTATTGGCAGCCTATATATTATTGGCCGATAACAGGGAAAAATCAAAATATTATTGCGCTGATAATGGAATTGCCACCAAAATTTTCGCCAATCATTTACTTGCGTCTGAAATTCTCTGACTACCTGCGGCGTCTCAAGCGACGGTGCATGTGCGCATACTAGGGATGGGCACGAGTACTCAAGTACTCGGATACTTGGCAGCAATGATCAATCATGAAAACAATGATCGATGGTGGTCATGCATGATGTGACTTTTCACTTAAATCAAAATTCAGTGACAATTACCTGACAGCTAAAGACAAATGTATCTGTGGCGAGCAGGGTGTGGCCGAGCGAAGATGGTGTGGAGCGAGGTCAGGATGGACACCTGGGGTGAATTATCCCTCACAGCTGTGGATGATTACAGACTTAGCGGGCGAGGGAACAAAGACGCAGCCAGAGCAACAGAGGGGAGACACACGGAGAAAGAAAGACACATGAGTTGACGTGTGCATTCTGCGTTGGGCTGAAAAGTCAACTGTGAGAGAGGCACACGGAGCTGTGTGTGGGTGTGTTGAAGATATTGTGTGCTGAAAAGCAATTTTATTTTGTGTCACACTGAAAAGTGTTTTTAATAAAAGTCGTACGTTTGGATGTTTGCCAGGCTCCCGCCTCCATCCATCATAGAGAGCCCAGCTGACCAGCGGTCTGTGTGTTGGCCATTGCCATTTCACTTATATAATACTTTGATTTATTTGTGTGTGAGCTCATTCATTGTCGCTATTAAGCGAACGTGTTTTGTTTAAATAAAAACTACTTTCCTGTGTTGGAAACGCCGTCTCCCACTTCCTCATTCCCTGGAGCTAAGAATCTTGTTACAGTGTCAAAGAAGGAGTTAATTTTTAATTTTGAGATTGATTATGTTGTGATTTTGAGGGGTACATTGATTGTCAGAGACGTCTCATAGCAACCAAACTGATATATGACCCTGCAATGCTATCACTACGATCATCAGAAGAGAGTGTAATTAACTGTGTTTTGAACACCTGTCTCTGCAAAACGTTTACTAATCATGTTTTATTATCAATGTAAGAACTTTGACTCGTTAATGGATATTATTTAATAAAATGAATGTTTGTCATTAGGGCTGAAACGATTAGTCGACGTTATCGACAACGTCGACAATAAAAAAATTGTCAACAAAAATGTTCATTGTCGAATAGTCGTTTGATCTCATTTAATGTAACATGAGAGCACATTAAACTCTAATGATGATGCATGAGAGCAGCACTGCAGTTCTCGCATGACAGAGGAAGATATTAGATGAGCGCTCGATGGGAAGAAAACGCTGGACTTTCTTGAGGTTCGTTTCATGAGGTTCTGTTTAAATGAGATATCTGCATATTTGCAAATGGTATACAGTAGAAGTTTTATTGATATTTGCATTTTATCATTAGAAAAGAAAGTTAAAAGTGACAGGGAACTGTTGAGGAGTGGCTGATAGAATATGTGCTTTAGAGGTAAATAAATGAGTGCTCCACAGGATGCTGGATCTGCTGAAGTTTTGTGAGGTTGGTTTATTACAAGTGTTTAAACGAGATATGCACATATTTGCAGACAGTATATGATATTAGTTTTATTGATATTTACCTTTTTATCATTAGACAAGACAGTTAAAAGTTACAGAGAACTGTTGAGGAGAGAGAAGGAGAATGAAACAGGCGAGCACTTTAACATTATGAGCTCAAACGCGTCTGCCGCAGCTCTGATATGAAATGAGACTGTGTTGCACACCGGTCTATTATTGTAGTAACACGATGGCACGTAACAACAAAACAAACTGTGACTGGTTGTTTACATGTCTCAGTCACTTCACATGCAAGCAGGTGATTCTCAGCGCCCTCAAGAAACAAATTGGCCAAACGGAAACATTTATCGGCCGGTGCTGATAATTAAAAAAGTCAGAATATCAGCCGATTTATCGACCTCTGCGATATATTGGTCAACCACTAGTTCTTATTGCACTAAGATTTGCTGGCTGCCAGCGAAAAAAAGGAGCAACTTTTCAGGTAGGAATACATTACTGGAAAACGACATATGTGCACAATGCACATTTGATTTTCTCTCTCGTTAGACTTTGGGAAGAGATCATTAAATATCTAGCTAAAGATTTACTCATATTTGCTCCAGAGTTCAGGTATTAGGCACATGTATACTCTTGATTCAAAGTGTTTATGAGAGAGGAGAACTCACTGACTTTGAGAGTTTTTGTAGAACATGGTTTGAAATGGCACTGTCAAACAGAAGTGTTTTATTTGACAGTAATTGGATGTGAATTTATAGAAGTGTTGTTTTTGTCATCTTTGACAAATATGTCATGAAATCAAAAGCTTTGTTTTAGCCGCGGCACCTGTGAAATTATTCTAATCGCCCCTCTCTCCCTTTTTCTTTCTCCCCTACTGTTTATAGCACTTGAACATCAGAACACTTACTGACGATGTGGTAAGACCTTCCTAGGTTTCTCTCACTTATTCTGTCTAATTCATTCTTTCTTATCTT
Source organism: Myxocyprinus asiaticus (assembly GCF_019703515.2). NCBI lineage: Eukaryota > Metazoa > Chordata > Actinopteri > Cypriniformes > Catostomidae > Myxocyprinus > Myxocyprinus asiaticus. Next base: position 2,571,435 of record NC_059380.1, on the reverse strand, counting down.
CTGTCTTGCTCTTATTCATTAACATCAGGCTTTCATCTTTGATTTGATTCCTTGTTTCTGATATCTGACAGTATTAACCCCAAACCACAGACTGTCAGAGGCTTAACACAGTGTTTGAACCTTAAAATAAATGGCAATTTATTCAAAGTCAGTATCATACAATTATGTGAAGTATCAGTTTGTTTGGGTGTATTTGCAAACTGACTTTACTAATCTACTACCATGTACATCTGACACATCTTTATGTGCTATTATACTGTCACTGATTGCTTAAATACATGTGCTAGAAAAAGGCTAAATGATGTGAACTTGATGTTGCACAGAATGCACACCAACGATATTACTAATCTAACACATCCCTCTACATTGCGAGTAAGTCACTCGCATATGTGACAGAATTTGGCGCTATGCGACTAAAATATGTCTGTTACTAGCCACTGGCTAGTAAATATTCAGATTTTACTCGCCAGACACTGAGTTATGTAGTGTGGCGTAGACGAACTTAAGCACCGTGATCCTTTAACTGATTAAGAAGCTGGCGATTAAGAAGCTGGATTCAGTCTCGTCTTTGACTGCTTGTTGTGTCTAGTGAGCGCACACTCTAAAGAAAATGTACCTTATTTGGCTTCAGTGAGTCCTGAGGTGTCGTGATTGCGCTGTCACCATCACATTAGTTGAGCCACGAAATGGCACTGACATTGCATTTAATGACATCAACTCTGACTTTGATTAAACTTTTCCACTGACTGTTTTCCCAACATACTCTGTTTTAAATAGGGTTGGGAACCGAGAACCGGTTCCATTCTTTAAAAAATACTGGAATCGTGTAATCTTTGTGACTTTTGGTTCCGTTAACGGTTCTCCTGCATGCAAATTTCCGCCAATGCGGCTGGAACACTGCCCTGAAATACTCACTGACAGTGTCACATTATATCACATTATAATGTAATTAAAACCAAGCAGCACAACATTGAGAGCTATAAAACAGTCTCCTCCCATAGAGGCTGCGCGGAGCGCTCACAGGAAAACAGAGCAACATATCTACAGTACATAGGCGAGAAGATCGATGGCAAACGGCAAGTATATTGTAGCCTTACAACTTGTCAAATTCGCCAAACAACGATGTCATCTCCCAGCGCTACAGTGCATCAAACATGTCGTTTATTTACGCCGACATCACTGCACAAATCTGTGGATTTGCGATGCAGAAACAGCAACAGAAAGATGCACCTCTCCCAGACAACCCGGAGCATGACACTGATCAGGACGCTCATAAGTAACAAAAACAAGCTTATTAAAAAATCTGATAACTCTGGTTTTGACGTCGAAATGTAAACAAGTATGAGCACAACACGCAGAAGTGGCCAAAATGTATGTGTGCTGATCTTTTTTTTGCTCAAGCCAATAAGTAATAAAACTGTATATCGTAAAACGATACTACAAAACTTTTACTACAAAATAAGTTTTTTTTCTTTCTACAGTCACCTTAGCTTGCTCTCGGGGGGATTTCATCTGCCTTTAGACGCATATGAACTTAAGTGACATCCCATTCTTAATCCATAGGGTTTAATATGACGTCGGCCCACCCTTTGCAGCTATAACAGCTTCAACTCTTCTGGGAAGGCTTTCCACAAGGTTTAGGAGTGTGTTTATGGGAATTTTTGACCATTCTTCCAGAAGCGCATTTGTGAGGTCAGACACTGATGTTGTACGAGAAGGCCTGGCTCACAGTCTTCACACTAATTCATCCCAAAGGTGCTCTATCAGGTTGAGGTCAGGACTCTGTGCAGGCCAGTCACACACCTTCCACACCAAACTCGCTCATCCATGTCTTTATGGACCTTGCTTTGTGCACTGGTGCGCAGTCATGTTGGAACAGGAAGGGGCCATCCCCAAACTGTTCCCACAAATTTGGGAGCATGGAATTGTCCAAAATCTCTTGGTATGCTGAAACATTCAGTGTTCCTTTCACTGGAACTAAGGGGCCAAGCCCAGCTCCTGAAAAACAACCCCACACCATAATCCCCCCTCCACCAAACTTCACAGTTGGCACAATGCAGTCAGACAAGTACCGTTCTCCTGGCAACCGCCAAACCCAGACTCGTCCATCAGATTGCCAGATGGAGAAGCGTGATTCGTCACTCCAGAGAACGCGTCTCCACTGCTCTAGAGTCGAGTGGTGGCGTGCTTTACACCACTGCATCTGACGCTTTGCATTGCACTTGGTGATGTATGGCTTGGATGCAGCTGCTCGGCCATGGAAACCCATTCCATGAAGCTCTCTACGCACTGTTCTTGAGCTAATCTGAAGGCCACATGAACTTTGGAGGTCTGTAGCGATTGACTCTGCAGAAAGTTGGCGACCTCTGCGCACTATGCGCCTCAGCATCCGCTGACCCCACTCTGTCATTTTACGTGGCCTACCACTTCGTGGCTGAGTTGCTGTCATTCCCAATCGCTTCCACTTTGTTATAATACCACTGACAGTTGACTGTGGAATATTTAGTAGCGAGGAAATTTCACGACTGGACTTGCACAGGTGGCATCCTATCACAGCACCACGCTGGAATTCACTGAGCTCCTGAGAGCGGCCCATTCTTTCACAAATGTTTGTAGAAGCAGTCTGCATGCCTAGGTGCTTCATTTTATACACCTGTGGCCATGGAAGTGATTGGAACACCTGAATTCAATTATTTGGATGGGTGAGTGAATACTTTTGGCAATATAGTGTATATACAATCCTCAGCAATCAACGGTGAGTTTAACCAGAGACTTTTTAGCAGAGACGGGCCACTTCTATTAAAATGAATGAGAGAAACTGGAACACCCAACGGTCAACGGATGTTAAAAGGAAGTCCCGCCTTACAGGTAAAAGAGCCAGTCTCCTTTTAGATACAGATATGATGTCAATCAACTCTATAACATACATGCATATTAGCGATACAAGCTGGGGAAATTGCATTTTTAGGGTAATCTGAGGTAAAGAAGCACAACTTATGTTACCAGTGTTGTCTGATTTTACTGCCGATTTGAAATATGTTCTTTGATCATAATCTTGACCAGCTGTTTTTGAGCTTTTGGTGTTCCCCCATATCTACTTAGAAAGGAGCTGCACTGGCATGACTAGAAATAGCCTCCTGGGAGCATTCCAAAGATGGCCACCAGTGGACTGACTTGCTAGAAAGACTTTGGTTGAACAGCGCTCATTGGCACGTGCAACAGCATTCAGCCATCATCAGCTGTCCAGACCGGAGCACGTTTAAACTTTTCTGCCGATAGTTTCGTTTAGGGATGGCTCGAGTACTGGGGTACTCGGACGTGGCAGCAATGATCGATCATGAAAACGATGATCGATGATCGATGGTGATCATGCATGATGTGACTTCTCACTTAATTCGAAATTCAGTGACAATTACCTGACATCTAAACACACAAACAAAGAGGGAGCTTATTTTTAATTTTGAGATTGATTATGTTGTGATTTTGAGGGGTACATTGATTGTCAGAGACGTCTCATAGCAACCAAACTGATATACGACGCTGCAATGCTATCGCTACAATCATCAGAAGAGAGTGTAATTAACCGTGTTTTGAACAACTGTCTCTACAAAACGTTTGCTAAACACGTTTTATTAACATTTAATGTAAAAACTTTGACTCGTTAATGGATATTATTTAATAAAAGTGAATGTTTGTCACTGACTGTAAACCTCCTTGCCCTGGGTGGCATCATGTTTGCATGACATAACACACACCTGCATCTTGACGAAATGGGAGTTGAAGATTTCTGCACGAGTTTCTAAGTTAGAAGTCCAACATAAAGTGTCATTCCATTGCACTTTCCCCAGTTGAAAGGTGGAAATTCCGACTCTCCATGTTGAATGAAATGCTTCATGAATCATCACAGCAACAACAATACAGAGCATCGCGGCTTTCCCAACAGGAGCAAACACTTGGACATGCACACACACACACACACACACACACACACACACACACACACACACACACACACACACACACACCAGGTTTGCGGCAGTGGACTCAATGCACTGCGAGAAGAACAGACAGATGCGCAAATCTTCACATAATGACAAAATATGATGCATTATATTGATTATGCAATCTTTTGTGCATTTTGTAACAGATTATTTTATGACACCCTATAATAATGAATAGACGATACACTGGAATAAGACGCAATGCAGCAGCCAAAGACGTTTGTCAGGCATGTTATATATTATATATACAGTTATGTACATATCATTGCCCCTCGAGTACTCGACGAGTTCTCGAGTAATTAGTCTGAGTACTCGAGTAGACAAAATGACCAAAATGCCCATCCCTAGTTTAGTTACACTGCTTTGCTAAACGTGGATCGCACCGTTTAGGTGAGCATTTGATTGCGTCTTTTTCAATCAAATGTATTTATATAAATTGCTTGGTTGTGTAGAGTGCGGTCAAATCTACAGATGTAAAAGATCACTGCAGGTGTTACATAAATGCTGTAAGCACATAGGCACATCTAAGGCAACAAAAGAGAAATCGATTATGAAAACTGTTCAACAAAAATTTACTGAAAAGTTTGCTTTTATTCACTATTCCTGAAGTGTCAAACGGCGAGTCTCATCAGTTCAGGGTCGGTAGTGCTCATAAAAATGGTGATATGTGAAACTGAACCTGCAAAAGTCCTGATTATATTTGGTTCTATACATCAGTGAGTCAGCGCTCTCAATCACAAACAGCACCAACTCAGTTTTTCTTCTTTTGCCAATGATTATCTGAATACATTTCTGGCTCCTGCACTGGCTATTGTGTGCAAATTCACAATATTTGCAGGACTAATTTTCTTCACTGAATAGGATGATATTTTACAGAGAAAATGGAAGAATAGACATTTTATCTCTTTTTTTTTTTTACAAAAATAAAATTGAATTTAAATGCATACTTAAATAAGCCTGACATTTCTATATGACCATTGTTTTCAAATGTGGGTTGATATTGTGAGAGGGCTTTAGCAGATCTAAATGTTTCTCCTCGGTTTTCATAATTTGTAAACAATAGCGCTAAAATGATTATTATACATTTGTTAGCCATGTTTATGTTTCAGCCAGATCTTATGAAGGAATTTATGGCCAGCTTAAAAAAAAATTATAATTCAATATACAGTATACCCTGTGACCATTTTAATATGAATAAATGCACAGTATTAAAGGTGTTTTTTAAGTAACATGTTACTTGCAATGAAAGTGCTAGCTAAGATGAATACTGAAAAAAATTGGCCCCCGCTAAGTTTTCATCTGGATAATCTGGCCCCCACAAGAAAGTAGTTGAATAGTCCTGTTTTAGAGTATCAGTGATAGCAAAGTCACCAATGACAAAATAATACAAATGGAATTATGGGAATTATGTAATTGTTGAACAAAGCAAAATGAGTTTTGCATAGGGCTGCAACGATACATGTATCTGCGCCGAACTGAACGGATACAAATCTTAGCATGCGTCAAACTAATATTAAAACAACATATAAAAAAACAACATAAACCACGTAGAACTAAAATGAAAAAAGATTGCGGAGCAACACAGGACTGCATGGAACCAAAACTTAACAGAACAGAGTGCCAGATGGTGCACTAGAAACTGCGGATCAGATAAAAGAATGTGAAGTTTATGCGGATAGTTCTTTCATCAACGTGTGCGCTGCCCTGGTGGCTTTCACTTTTGTGTGCTGTCTCCGTATTTATATCTGCGTATCCCGCTGAACATGCTTAGATGCAATATACAATACTGAACAGCTTTTCTGTGGCCCGTGGAACCCCCCTCCCCCACCCCCAAGCCCAGGCCCGGGACAAAAGGTCCAGTTGTCCCCCCTTATTGGCGGCCCTGCTCAAGAAGCACATCTAACATGATGACTCATTTGCGGCAACATTATCAACGTGTCACTTGAGCTTACGGGAGCAAAGCATAAACAGCCTGTGCAAGTTAGTCTCGCCACGGCGTTCAAGAAGCCTCTCGCTGCAAGCTCAGACTGGGTTATAGCGATAACAAACGCAATAGGAGTATTTATTGCTGCAGATATGCGACCATACTCAGTCATCAAGAACACAGGATTTCAGAATCCGCTTAATGTGCATGAGCCCCTTTATAAAGTTCTTACAAGAACGCATTTCAGCAATTCTGTAGTGCCCGCTCTACATAAACAAGCACACGCTGTAATTGTCCAGCAGGAAGACATTTATCCATATAAATGATGCGATCCAAAGTGCATTTGAACAGCGGTGAAATACTTTCTTATGATGTATTACATTCATACAAGTTCACACTGTTGTGAGTGAAAAGGTGGATATGATGTCATTGACGAACTTTCCTTTGGGAGCTTAATAGAGGAGCTACATCATGTTTCTACGGCTTAACAAGAAAACAGTTAGAAATGCTTTGACAAATGAAACATACACTATGTGGCCAAAAGTGTGTGGACGCCCCTTTCAAATTAATGAATTTGGCTACTCCATTAAATCCAGTAAAGAAAAATCTTAATGTTTCTTTATGTAATGGCTTGGGCTTTGTGTGCTTCCAAATGTGTGGAAACTGCTTGGGGATAGCCCTTTTCTGTTCCAGCATGACAATGCCCCTGTGAACAAAGTGAGGTCCATAAAGAAATGGTTTACTGTGTCTGGCGTGGAAGAAATTGACTGGCCTGCACAAAGCCCAGACCTGAACCCCACTGATCACTTTTGGGGTGAACTGGAACAACAACTGTAAGTCAGGCCCCATCGACCAACATCAGTTCCTGACCTCACTGATAGCCTTGTGTCTGAATGAGAGCAAATTCCTGCAGCCATGTTACTTCATACAGTATAGTGGAAAGCCTTCCCAAAAGAGTGGAAGCTGTTATTACAGCAAAGGGGGAAATTGATGCCTAAGGTTTTGAAATCAAATGTTCATCAAGCACATATGGTGTCCACAAACTTTTGGCCATATAGTGTAAATCCAATAAATACACGATTACACGCCTTGTCAATGTTTTTTATGAGGTTAGGGTATTTTTACAAGAAATGCTAACCAATGTAGCCTTTAACATCATATAGAAAGCTACAACCAATATATCTGTGACGAAAATGCACGTTGGAGCATAACTTTTTTTTTTCTCTAGTAAGACTTTTGATATTAGAGCAAAGATGTACTGCAAAAATCTTATTCTTAATGAAAATTGAAATATTGTTTTTCTTTAAAAATATCAAAAAATCCTTAAAGCAAGATAACTTTATTTACTTGTTTATAGTCAAAACAAGTGAAACATTCGCCAGTGCTGAAGAAGTAATCCAAAGTATTTAGATTACATTACTGACCTTGAGTAACCTAACGGAATATGTTACAAATTACATTTTACAGCATGTATTCTGTAATCTGTAGTGGAATACTTCTTAAAAGTAATCTTCCCAACCCTGGTCATGTATAAATGAGCCTTCACAATAAGAACTGTTGCCCATCAGCCACTGTGTTTTCAAAATAAATCATTTAAAGAAAGAGTCATTTTTATTTGTATAGCGCTTTTCAAAACACATCGTTTCAAAGCAGCTTTACAGAAAATCATGCTTTAACAGAAAATGAAACTGTAATGTCATCATTTTGCAATTTGATTAAATATGATTGTAAGTTGTGTATAAAAATAAATCATTAAATAATAATTGTATTTAGAACCCTAGTGAGCAAGCCGAAGGCGACTGTGGTAAAGAACATAAAACTCCATGAAAAAGATTATTTGTTTTCGTCGCTGAACCTAAACCGTACCAAACCGTGACCCCAAAACCGAGGTACGTATCAAACTGTGATTTTTGTGTACCATTGCTGCCCTAGTTTTGCATGACTCTTGAATGAGCTCCCAGATGCTGATTACTTGTTGGCTGCTTTTCTGTCACTCTTCAATCCAACTTCAGTACGAAGATTTTCAAAAAATCTTGAATTCAAAATTGCTGTTTTGTCATGATATTCATACTTGGGCTTTACTTATATTTGTTTACAAAACAAATTTCATTTCATTTTGATCAGAAGGTCTTTAAGATTTACATTCAGCCAGGTGTTTAAACTTTTGATTAGTATGAATCCACAATTTTTTTTTTTTTAAACCATGTATAATCAAACTTTTTGAGTAATGTTTATTTTTATTTAGTTTTAAAATATATTTATTACATTGAATTGTATTTATTTATTTTTATTTATGGTAATTTAGACAGACAAAACCATTTATTTTATTTTATTTATTTATTATTTATTTTATAATTGGGGACATCATTTCTAAATTATACTGAGAGGTTTACTTTTTTACCATTATTATATTATAAAATTGATCAATTATTAATATTATTACTACTACTTCTATACTATCATAAAATTGCAATCAATTTAAATAAGCTAACAAACAAAAATGAAACAATTTAATTTCTTTTAATATATAGACAGATATTAATATATAGCCAGAGGAAGTGGAAACGTCTTGATTTGTACAAAAAATATCCTGGTATTAAGATTTTAGTGTATAGTTTTTGTTTAAAGGTAGTCTTTCAAGGATATACCAAAGCTTTAAATAAACCTGAAAGACACTATCTAAACACGGAGAAGAGGAAAATGCATGTAACTCATAACCTGCCAGAAAACCCATTAACAAATGCAAAATCAGTCTAAATATTTCAATTAAATTCTTGAGTACTCATGAGAATAAGTAGATCACAGAATTTGTTCTGATGGAAAAGTGAAACGAAAGATGATGTATTCTGAGCCATGAAAAACTGTAGTAATGTGCTGATTTTATTAAACATCATGGTGGTATCAAGCCGATGCAGCTGGACCTGTTTACTCTAGCACCAGTGGAAGGCAATGAAATATTATGGATGTTGGATTTTGGGTTATGGAGTGGAGCTGTGAGTCAATTTAAACAGCACTTAGACCAGCTTATCAATCGAACTCAGTAGACTCCTGGTGAAAAGCACCAACTTTGACATTTAGTACTATAATCATCTCCATCCTCACTTCGATCTCATATCATCCTCTCTTTCCTGACTTCTGCCATGTTCACTCTCTATTAATCTCTTCACCAGATTTCTTCTTTTCTCAATACACTTCAATCTTCTCTTATTAATCCCTCACCTTCTTGGTCCTTTACATTGTGGTCTTAGAATGTGTTTTGTTTAGTTTGCATTATCGACTGGCATCAAAATGTGTTTTTGTTTGTGTTGGTTTGGTATTGATTCTCACAGTCTGCTTGCCAGAGGGCTGTTAGACCCAGGAACAGGGTAATCAGGAGTATGATGAGGTAGACACCACTGGGACACGCACACACACACACACACACACCAAAGTCAGGTACTCTCTGAATTGTATTAATGTACGTATGAATGGCTGGTTATAGGGATGGAGGGGAAGATTGATGGACTGATGGCTAGATTGATACATAGGATTGATGGTATTAGAGGAAACGGAATGAGTGAATGAATGGACAAGAGGACAGAAAAGTATAAACAAACAAACAAATATGCAAAGGTTCTGAAGTTGAATAGGTAGACAGGTGCACTAGTGACACTGACAGACAAGATGACTTCATGAATAGGTTGAGCTATTTTACCAAAGGCCTTAGTTCATTTATAATATACAACATAAGGCTTGCTTTAGGTAGCACAATAGTATAGGACATATTTTTGATGGGTGGATCATGTCCTTAGATAATGAGGTGCTTTTTTCCAGGTGAGGGCTGATGTGTGGTCATGGTAGAGATGTGTTTTGGTGCTGAGAGGCTGAATTACTGAAGACGGCCTGGATGGAGTGATCAGAAGGGGAATGGAGCCATTAGTATAACATCAAAGTGTCTGTTGGCGAGAAAAGGAGAGTGCAAGAGATTGCTTGAAAGTAAGCTGCAGACTCATAAACACCTAAACAGCAGTGAAAAGTGCTTCATCATCTAGATCAGCTTGCGTTGGATGTAGTATGATTTCTGTTGTTGTTATCAAGGTACCTGCTGCACATATTTATTTATCTATTTACCAGTAACGAGTGTAGAATAGCAAACTGCTTCTTCCCTCCACTGGGGATGAATCTCTGTGATTAAACTGATCAGTGTCATCACTCAATGTAGCGAAGAGGCGCTTTAGGGGAGCGGCAAACCAAATTAGACAGATGATGGTGTCGTTCAGTATCAGACACCACGCATTTGCTCAGTGTATTGGCTCCACATGCTGTAGATGCTAGCTACACACTGATCCACAGCTTGTGTTTAATTAATTTTACATCAGTGTCGTTGCTGATTATCTCAGTGTGTTGCTCTCCTTCTTACTAAGATAATGCACAAAGGGTGGTGTCTGTGAAACATATTCATGAAGATAACTGCTGCTAATCTACCCACCCCTCGAAAAAGGGGGCAATGCCCCTGAAAATAAACACCTACCTTTTCAGCTAGCACTGACATCTCCATCGCCCATCTCCCTGTTGTGCCCACAGGCTGAGGGAGAGCAAACAGCTCCCTGACAAATCTAATCCAATTAGGAAATCATTATCTGTGTGATGCGGGGGCCTCCACCTCAGTATAAATCGATGCCGAGCTACATTCACTCTGCTCAGATGCCCTGTTTGTTAGGCATGCTGAATGTGTGGATACTGGTGGTCGACCGATATGGGGTTTTAATGGCCGATGCCGATATCCAGACAGCAGGGTGGCCGATAGGCCAATATATCACACTATTTAATATAATAAATGACAAAAATCATAAAACTGCTATATATATATATATATATATATATATATATATATATAAAATAAACTCTTATTTAGCACTATATTTACTCAATTTCACACAAAACAAAAAATTCTACTTTATTTTAAATAGTAGATAGCAGTTTCTTCAGATTTCTGTTTAGTCATCAAATTTTAGTAATTTATTTGCACATGTAGAAATTGCTAATATATTAGGAAGAAGGAAATAACAGTACACACAGTAGTCCAGCAACCATGTATAGCATGTCCATGTTAGCAATCACATTTACATAAAAAATACAGAATCAAACCAATTGTACATACAGTGCATAGTGAATAAAACATTTACTTATAGCACACGTGAAGCACTTTCACCTGCTTCCAAAAACGTAGGCAGCTGACTTGCTACCTTGCTGCCTATAATCAGTTAATGGCTTAACTGACAGCTGTTTTGAATGAATGGAACTCTTAAGGAAACTGGTCTCCAAACAGTTTGAAAAGCACCTTATTTTCACCGTACCTCTGTATACAGCCTCCGGAGGCAGCATTTTCCTGGTTTCAGACGCAGCCTTGAAGCTGCACTCACACGCCTGTGCGGATCCAGCGCGAGCCTCAATCTCCTGACAGTTTAATCGGCCTGGATCGCCTGCTTGGATTGTTACAGACGGACAGTCATGATTTGTGAATGAGAGGAACTTTTGATCCTGATCCTGAAGTTTTTGATTCTTGCTGATGGAATATGCACTCGATGGGAAGAAAACGCTGGATTTTCGTGAGGTTCATGAATTTCATCTTTTTAAATGAGATGTCTGCATATTTGAAGATGGTATATAATAGAAGTTTTATTGATATTTGCTTTTTATCATTCGAAAATTACAGGGAACTGTTGAGGAGAGACTGTTAGAATTCGTGCTTCAGAGGAAGATTTATGAGCGCTCTACAGGATGCTGGATCTGCCGAACTTGTGTGAGGTTGGTTTATTACATCTGTTTAAACGAGATATGTGCATATTTGCAGATGGTATATAATAGAAGTTTTACTGATATTTGCCTTTTATCATTAGACAAGACAGTTAAAAGTTACAGAGAACTGTTGAGGAGAGAGAAGGAGAATGAAACAGGCGAGCACTTTAACATTATGAGCTCAAACGCATTTTCTGCCGCGGCTCTGATATGCGGACCGTTTAAATGAGACTGTGTTGCACACCAGTCTATTACTGTAGTAACACAATGGCACGTAACAACAAAACAAACCGTGACTGGTCGTTTACTTGTCTTAGTCACTTCACATGCAAGCAGGTGATTCTCAGCGCCCTCAAGAATCAAATCGGCCAAACGGGAAAATTTATCGGCCGATGCGATAATTAAAAGTCAGAATACCAGCCGATTTATCGACCTCGGCGATATTCTGGATACATCCACAAACTGACAAGCCTTTAATGAAAGTTTGCTTAGAATTAGAAAGTTAGTGTGAGTGTTTGATGAACATCTGAGGCTTTGAGGGTATTAGGTGTGTACAAGGCAGCTGTCCCTCACAAATATATTTGTTGCACTATTACAAGTTGCAACCTTGTCAACGACCAACAGAAATATCAACTCAACACAGATTACATTCTATACAATATTTTTGTTTTAATGCACTGTAAAGACACTTTTTTTTGATGATATGCTGAAGACTAAAGGCTCCTCCACACTTCCTACAAAATTGAAGAACGGTGTGAGATAGGGCTGTACACAAATTGAATATTCACAATATGATCGCAATGATTATGCTGACAATATAAAATTAAGCAATATAGTGAATATCACAATGATTTTAATATGCTTTTTATTTGGTTTCATAAAAAGCTAATTTCATGATCCTTCAGGGCTTCACAATTAATCAAAATAATACTAAAATGGTGATAGGGTCATTTGATTATAAAACTGACAGATAAACAGACAAACAGATAAACATGGTCTTTGTGCACTTCAGAATAATGGGGTTAAACGCTGTTCTGTGCACATGCAGGGCTCATGTTTTTAGCACTTTTAGAGCAGTTCACATGCATTGCGAAAGAAAAGTGCTGCATGTTCAAGCACTTGTGCTGTTCAAAACACTAGTAACCGCTACAAGTTATTATAAAAATCTGCACTTTCAGTGTCAAAATAAAAGCTTCAGGTTAAGGCGTATTTATTAAATCAATTGTATTCATTTATTATTTTATATAAAACAAATCTAATCCTCAAAATAGTTATGATAATTCAGTATTATAGTATAATAATAAACTTGACTGAGTCTCACAGTAAGAATTTAGCATTATGCCGTTTTCAACTGGGCTCCAAAAAGAGTATTTTTTTGCACACCTTGTTCATTCACAAATTTTTATTAAGCTACTATGTACAGTATCATTGTATATAAAATACAAATATAAATATAAAAGTGCAGATCAGTGAAAATGATTAGATCTCACTCTCCGTGTTCATTTAGTGAAACTGTGGGGAAACATATCTTTATTTTTTATATAGATTTTTGTTCAATACCTTTAAAATATTGAATCTACTTGGCTAGAAAATCTGTTTGGATGAAATAATTTTTCCTCTGATTTAAATAAAAAAAATAAAACTTTCGAGCCATTTCAGAGCAAATACATAATTATTGAGATATATATTGAATATTGTATAGCCCAGCCCTAGTGTGACATCACTGAACAAAATCAGTCCAAAAATCTGTTTATTATTTGTTTCAGTGGTTCATAACCGCTCGCCAGGGCTTCAGGAAAACTTCTTACCGACTGCCAAACACCTTCTTACTGCCACTGGTCCATGTCATCTTCCTAAGAGTCAAATACTCTTAGGTGCCCATTCACTCATTTGCGCTCTGCAACCGAATGCCATTCACACATCTGCCCAATGTTAGATATAATATGCCTCTTATCATTCTTTTGTTTGTATCCTTCCCAATAACACTCTTATACACCCATCTTTGCAGTATCTTCAGTGTCATCATAATTACAATAACAGTGTAATCAGCTGTGGATAGTGTGTTAGTGCATTAGCGCCATGAAATTACACATTACACAAATTAAACATTATCTACTGCATATACTGTCTTAATTTAAATCGAGTAGTTAAAACAGCTTCTTTTACTGATCTCATACTCATAAAATGAGGCATGAAGTCATTGATAACGCATTGTTATGTCATATTAGTTGAGGTTTTAGAGGCAGTCTTGAGCATCCTCATATTTAAAAGTACCTCTAATCGCCTCCCCCAGCGGCTTGGCTGTCGTCTGAATGTACGCAAACAGTATGTTGTTGCTCTGCTATTTCTAACTTCATTTTGACTGAGCGAAGTATGGAAAAGCACTTTGCTGTGAGTGTGCTGGCACCTTAATATGCCCTGATTCTAACTAATTGTTCTCTTCATAGTCATAGAGAAATGACAATACAGTTGGAAAAATAAATGAGCACTTTATGAGGTGTCATGATAACATTAATAATTAGGGGTGTGCAGCAAAGCCATTAGCTGTATCTGATATTTGTTCATATGACAAAATTATCTGCATCTGTCTCTGTATTCGGATAGAACCAGGTGTGGGCGGGGCTTAAACCGGAAGTGCGTTAAAACTAAACGAAACGGCCATTTTTAAATGTTACCCTTACATTTATAGTTTCTATTAATCATAATTAGGGCTGCGACAATGAATCGATAAAATCGATAATTATCGATAATGAAAATCATCGACAACGAATTTCATTATCGATTAGTTGGATATATGCCATGAGCACAGAGAGGCTCCGTCAGTGACGTCACTTCACAGCCCATTGAAAATGTGTTGCATGATGAAACTCGTTTGAAAAATGACGGAGACAAGTTGAAGCGGAAAAAACAGGACCCATGATGTCCAGCACACAAGAGCACTTTATAAACACTTCAAAGATCCTAATAATCATACAGTTTCATGTGGAGCAGTTGCAGCATCAGATGTGTTGAAAGAGTGTATGTGCTGTTTGATGCACTTAAGAGTTGTATCACTTATCACTCCAGCGCATCACTTATATTTGACTGCCATTTTCTCTTTTATAATGTAAACATGTTATGTTTCTATTCTGGTGTCACCATTGCCCTCTGCTGGGCTGATTTTTTGTTCCAGTCAATCCCTGATGAATAATTTTACTCTTTGATAAACAGCACTTTTTAAGTTTTACAAGTAACGAAAGGAACTGTTTTGCATATGTCCTGAAAGTAATAATAATAATAAAAATCAAACATAACTATTAATGATTCAGGCTTTGTTAAAAGTTTTGTGAGAGTATAGAATCATTCAGTACAGTAAACCAAACCAAATCCTTACACTTGTAGAGGTCTGCAACCCGACCCGGGCCCGACGGGACCTGAGAACCCGATGGGTTTCGGGCCGGGTTCGGGTTTGTATGAATGAAAAAATAAACAGGCTTACCGAACTTGTCTCCCGCATGTGCTTTCACTCACAGACGCGCGAACGGACGAGTTGGGACCGTTCACACCGAACGTGTTTTTGCGCGCGTCTGTTCTGTTTTCCCATTGTTTTCCTATGTAAACACATGCTGGACGAATGTCTTTGACATTTACACCGCATCTCGCTTTTTCTTCAGCGTCTTGCGCAGGACCGGCACATTTTAAACATTGTGTCAAGTTAAAAAGAACTTACAATTTTCAAAAACGCCTGTTGAGGGGGCCTGGGTAGCTCAGCGAGTATTGACACTGACTATCACCCCTGGAGTCGTGAGTTTGAATCCAGGGTGTGCTGAGTGACTCCAGCCAGGTCTCCTAAGCAACCAAATTGGCCCGGTTGCTAGGGAGGGTAGAGTTACATGGGGTAACCTCCTCATGGTCGCGATTAGGGGTTCTCGCTCTCATTGGAGTGCATATACATTATGTCACTATAATGTGGTTCGTTCTCGGTGGGGCGTGTGGTGAGTTGTGCGTGAATTGCGGAGAGTAGCATGAGCCTCCACATGCTGTGAGTCTCCGCGGTGTCATGCACAGTGAGCCACGAGATAAGATGCGCGGATTGACGGTCTCAGAAGTGGAGGCAACTGAGACTTGTCCTCCGCCACCCATATTGAGGTGAGTAACCGTGCCACCACAAGGACCTACTAAGTAGTGGAAATTGGGCATTGGGGTTGGGTCGGGCCAAACGGTCTCGGGTACGGGTCGGGTTTGGGTTTCATTTTAAGGCCTGTGCAGACCTCTAATACCTTGTCGTCATGATTAACACAGGCTAACGATTGGTGTAAATTCTGTCATGTGACACTACATTTTTGCGTTATTGCCAATTTTCTTGACAAAAGTGTTTGCAAACCAGTTTTCGTGACATTTGAAGTATCGACATAGAGTTTATGCACTAGAGTTGCATCAGCTGTATTGGTAAATGTTTTGATGCACTGCACCTTTTGTCACAAATAAAAACATTGCATGGAAACGTAGTTAATGTGATGTTATTAAATAACAACAGGAATACAGTTGTGTATATACTGTATACATTCAAAAAAGTGATACATTTGTTTTGTCTTCATGCTAGTGTGTACCTCCATCTACCTTGGACATGTACAGTAACTATCTAATTATCACTCCTACACAATGACCTTTATCAGCCTTTCAACCACAGTAATCACTAGAGGTTTATTTGCAATTATGTTTTAAAGAAATGCAACCTTTACATAATGAAACGGATTGTTATGGGTCATCGACCTCAATCAGCTTGCATTCATGTAAGCAGTAGGCCCTGTTGCCATAAATGCACACACTCGAACACTAAAAGACTCTTGCATTTTCTTGCACACATATCATACAGTCATGGACAAATGTTTGCAAGCACCTTAGTTTGTTGTGGTAAATAAGAGAAAATACTAAAAAAAAAAAAAAAAGTAGGGATGCACAAACTCTTCAGCAGCTTAAAATGCTATTTTCGGCCAAAAGAGAAAAAAAGGCTGAACCACTTCTTTAAAGTCCGGTAACAGAAACACTCACATAGAGAAAAAACATTGTTAATGAAGAGCATTTCCAGTGCTCCAATAATCTGTGTTATTGTGTTTCATAGCCTTTACAGTCAAGCTCCAATATGACATTAAATAAGCATAAAGGTACCGTTAATGTAGTCCATATGACTCGTGTATTAAGTTCAAAGTGTCTTGTAGCCAGTCAATAGATTTGTGAATCACAAAGGATGCTTTTAATAAGGAAATATATAGTCTGCATGCACAGCACTCGTCAGTGAATGTATGCTGCCCTGTTGTTGACACATACTCATAGCATGTGCAGGTATTATGATGTGCTGCTATTTTCAGCGCTGCGGCTCGCAATATGTGAGTGCTCCACATGAAATCCATCTCAGCATCCATCTCTGCATTATTGTTTGGTTTGCTTAAAACATGCATTGAGTGAAGCCTTTCACCTGAACTAGCCTACACACAGGCATGTAAGCTCTTCTGTTAGTAAATCACAATCTTAAAAAATCAAAATAAATAACACCTTATCACATTATACAAGCTCTCCCTAAGAAAAATGATTTTGTGCTACAGGAAAAATATTAACATGAATTATTGATACAAAAATGTATTTGGTTTATTTCTTTTCCACTACAGATACATTTTGTGTAGATCTTATTTGTATCGCAAATTTAGGCCTATAGAAGAATTGCTCACTGGCTGTTTTTAAACTAGTCTGACCTTTCTCATTTCTTCCTAAATTGTCGGATCTGATCTGAAGTACCTTACCTAGCCCTATAAGCTTTTATGTTTAACTTACTGTAGTGGCACTTAATTTAAAAACTGAAATAAAAATAAACTCCACATTCATTTGAAACACATTCTATTAATTTTTCCCTCAATTATAATTTTAAAACAAGACCAATCCTCAGTTACCTGAGTGCTATCGTACAAAAGTCCCTGTAGGTGCCTCTTCTAAGAGCGGAGGTGGTGTTAGAGGTTGTGCAGCGTCTCCGAGCAAAGGATTGAGTGACAGGAGCAGGCACTGCTGGGTATAGAGGTAGAGTGTAGATAAGGTGGGCAGAGACGCAACCATTAGTCACGGCAGGTGCGGACTTGGATACATGAGCATGCCAGCAGAGGTGACAGGGCCAACAGTGGTAATGAATGCCTTTCTGCTCTACGCTCTCTCCCAGCATCCTCCTCTCTCTTTCTGACACGAGGACTGCACCATGGCTCCAGGCCCATGAGTGAAATCTTAAATGGCTTTGATGATCTATCATCTCTGGAAAGGGAAGAAAGGGAGAGTGGAGACAAGGGAAATAACACCAGAGGACACTTGGGACATTGCATTCAACATTATATGCAGCCATTGTTGTCTTTTTCTCTCATCACCCTCTCAATCTCTCCTTTCTCAGTCTCGTATCGATTTTATAGTTTTTATTTTTTTTTATTTTGCGCACATTTCCCTGCTCACTCTATCTGTTGTTTGTATTTGTAAACTGTCCGTGGATGCACTCTGGTTTTTCTCTCTCTGTCAGAGATACTGAGTTTGCGAAGTGCAGTGTGATAGTCTGCTTTGGCACAGGATGTGTTGCTTGAGTGAATTGGCAGATACATTTGGCAATTTCAATTTCTATCAGATTTAACAGATTTAGTGTTTATGAGCTCAGTTTGATGCTCATTTCTCTTTCACTATTAGTTACCAATCTTTTTAGAAACTGGCCCATACAGTAACATTTGCTAATAAAAAATGCATGCCTTCATTAGTCAGGCGTGTTTTAGGTACTTATGTTTCAGATGTGTACAAAACACTTACAATTACAAATGCCTATTTTTTTTTTTAGTACTCTGTGATATCTCACAAAAGTCCTACATTAAAAGCAATTGAACAGAACAGAAATTTTAATGCTTAACTTTAAACTAGATTAGATTTAAACTTTAACTTTGTATTCTTTTTTTATTTTTTTTATTGTTTTTCTATAGAGTTTTTTTGTTAAATTTTCATCTTCCTTTTTCTTAAAGGGATAGTTCACTTAAAAAATGAAAGTTCTCTCATCATTTACTCATCCTCATGCCATCCCAGATGTGTGTGACTTTCTTTCTTCTGCAGAACACAAATTAAGATTTTTAGAAGAATATCTCAGCTCTGTAGGTCCATACAATGCAAGTGAATGGTGACCAGAACTCTGAAGCTCCAAAAAGCACATAAAGGCAGCATAAAAGTAACCCATAAGACTCCAGTGGATTATTTAAAGTTTTCTGAAGTGAAACGCTTGATGTGTGTAAGGAATAGATCAATATTTAAAACTTTTTTTACTAAAAATTCACATGGGTTGAGGTCACGCAGCCTCTCGCGTGACATAAATGCATTGGCAAGTTCACGCTGACATGTGAAATATGAAAATAATACGGAAGCGCAGTGTTTACAATAGAGGAGCATGGATAATAGGGCTGTCACGATTATGAAATTTGGCTGACGATTAATTGTCAAACAAATAATTGCGATTATGATGATTAATTGTCTATTTTAGGGCTTTCACAATTATTTGTCATATAAATTGTCATATTTCTTTAGGTGTGCTTTCTTCTGCATGTGTGCTTCATACACCTTAAGAAGTAATTTTTACACATTTAACTTAAAATATATAAAACAAATAATAGAACAGGGATATGTGATTTCCTTTCAAGGCTTTAAAAACATTTGAATGACATGAAAAATAATGTCTTAAATATCAAAATATTTTAGATACTTAAAATATGTCTCTCTTTTTGGTCATCTTTAGTTTTGGTCAGTTTTACATTTACACTGTTGTTTTTTTGAACTCATACATTTTACATTTATATATTCTTATAAAAAATAAAAATAAAATTTTTATATATATATTTTATTCTATTTATACAATATTTTAATATGTTATGCAAGAGTAAAATATTTCTGTCCTAACTTCTTCACTTTCACACATTATTGTAATGCTCTGATTAAACCCGCGAGCCCTTCTTTGTCATGAAGCAAAACCTTTGAGATTTCGTTTCATCATTTCATCATTCCACAGAAACAGAGTAAGCGTGTGTCTCCTCCTCTTTGTCACTGCGTGTCATTAACACTGTGTGTATGAACCAGGAACATTTGCCATTACATGATCGTTTAAAGTGAAACTGGAGCGCTTTGTGTTCACTGTCACAGTTTTACTTGTGGTTGGCACGAGCCTCTGCTGACATCGCGCTTGAGATGCACTTCATGCGCTCTTCCGGACAGGAGCTGGTTGACGGCCGCGGTGCAGCTCGGAGTTCAACTGAATGACACACAAACGCGCCGTTCATGGGATTTATACAGTATATTTGCTTAAAATTCCCTTATTTGGCCATTGCAATGTGATTGGAATTAGAATGCCCAGTTATCGCGGTTGTATCAAAATAACCGCGTTTAGATCAAACAACCACGATCAGACAGTTATTTAATAATCATGACAGGCCTAGTGGATAATCATACATAGATGCCTCATTCGGCTGGTTTTGATACGTCAACTGCGACGCCATCTTGGAACGGTCAACAAGTGCAAGTGAATGGAGGAGATGCCTCAGACCGCTGTATAAACTCGTTTTGTGTCGAAACCGTATCGCAGTCCATAGGAACAGCTGCTAATAAGGTATCTACTATGAATATCTAAGCAGAGGAGGCTTACACATTTACATCACGCTAGAAGCAGTTTGATCTCCACCCTCATCAACGAGCTAGCCGGAAGTGAACATTTTTAGTAAAAAAAAAAATAAATATTGATCTATTTCTTACAGACACCTAGTGTTTCGCTTCAGAAGAAATTAATACACTGGAGTCGTATGGATTACATTTATGATGGCTATATGTGCTTTTTGGAGCTTAAAAAAATTTGTCATAGAAGCCTATGAGACAGACTGCCTGAGAGGCCTAAATGCACCAGTACATTCATTAGATAATTTATAGTTATTAGGATGAGTTTTGGGAATGCACCACATGCGAGGCGCTCAGGGCTTCCCATTGAACATGTTTACATAACCCACAAGTCTTGAAAATGTTGATTTTGCATGAAAAATGACTGTCCACGGACCACCTATTTGGCGGCCTTGAAATAGATTGCACGTGGGCACTTCCTGTGTGACCTGGTGAAAATAACCTTAAATTTGATGCTAAGACCTAGGGGCTTCGAATGCTTCATCGACCTACAGAACTGAGATATTCTTCTAAAAATCTTCATTTGTGTTCTGCTGAAGAAAGACAGTCATACACGTCTGGGATGGCATGAGGGTGAGTAAATGATGAGAGAATTTTCATTTTTGGGTGAACTATCCCTTTAACGTCATACTTGCATACTTGAAGTATCCGCCTGTCGGATCTACAAGTAGAGGTTGATTTCCTGTGGTTTTACTTATTTGCAGTTCCTAAAAGAACAGGTGTCAGGCATGGTTTGATTCATGTGAATCTTGAGATGGAATGATGTGAGAGCTCTTTGTTGTTCTAAATTGGTTTACAACCAATAATTTCCAAATGCTTTTTTTCTTTTGGGCAGAAATCAACATCTGACTTGTTGGTTCCTTTTACTCTTACCAATGTCTCGTCACATGAGTGATGGGGACTGTCATAAAGCAGGTCATAAGTTCAGAACTTAAAAGTTTTTTTCTTTTGACATGCTACTTATTTCTTGTTCTTGTGCGTGTGGTCTGTGTTTTCAGGAGGATATGAATTTTAATGAGAAGAAAGCACCACTCAGAGAGAAGGACTTGAGCATAAAACGGGAGATGGTCCTTCAGTACATCGTCACAGCTGCAAAAACTGTATGTCAAAGAAAGACTGCAGCCGCACATATAAATAGCGCATACATAAACATGAATCGATGAGTGTTAAGTACATTTGATGAGCACCACTGCCTTTCAAGCTACCTTTTTTTTTTGTAAGCTTCCTTGTAATTCATAATAATTTTCCACTACAAACTATCTTGTCCTAATGGCCAGAGTGTTCATGTTGTTATTTACTCTGATCCTGGTGATCTTCCTAAGATAAAGTCAGATGAATGTGTCATAATGAATGCAAACCCTTTGGTTTCCATTTATCTTTTTTATTGTAAAACACCAAAATAATAAGCGATGATGCAAAACCAACACAGAGACACTGTCTCCGTGTGCATTCATGCCTGTGCTGAGTGTGTCTCAGTGTTATTGTACTTGTGGGTTTGGCCTGATAAAAATATCTATAACTGCAGGCCTCTCTTATGAGGACATTGACAGGCTAAAGACTGTATTTATCTGAGATGATTGCCCTCATTTGAGTTTGTTTCTTTTATTCTCTTGTCCTGAGGTGAGAGGGAGGCTTTGATCTTCCACATGTATACTTATGAACTCCTATTGCTATGGTAATGGATGGCAAGTTGTGATTTTACATCATCTCCCAATATATATTTCCCCATTTCACTTTTTTGCAAATAGTCTTTGGCTTTGTATGAGAGAATACAGGAGGGAGAAGAAATAAGGTTGAGAAGTAAAGAGAGGCATTAATATAAACGCTATTCTAAAATCGTCCTCTTCTGTTCTTTTTAAAAATGAAGGTTCTGATTCTCAGCCATGCCAAGTTCATCATTACTGAATAAGAGAGGATTGAGATGACCCTCAGGATTCATGTGAATTGATGGAATGTGTTTTTGTTAACGTGTTTAGTTTGCCCTTTTGCTTTATCAGTAATAGCTTAATTGAAATGGAAAATAGCTTGTCTTCCTGATTCAGCTTGTATGTTAATCAACTAGCTGCTTGATTAATTGATTTGAGTTTGCTAGCTCAGTATTGGGAACAAAGAAATGTAAGTTTTCTCTCCATGTAGTCTCACTTTTACATGCAGGTTGAAGCTGTCTGCATTAGATGGATTTCTGAGTTTTATGTCATGTTGTTTAGGGGATTTTTTTGTCTGTTTTTAAGTCCCTATGTGCTGATGAGAGACTGACAAGCGTACGTGACTTGCAATCGTGTATGCTCAACAAATCCTCTAGTTCTTCCACTGCACAACATGGCTCCACGCAAGTGGAAACTCTATATGCAGGATTCAGGCGAGGTAGATAATAAAAATGCATTTTTCTGCAAAAATTAATTCCCCAATCTAATCCTCCTGTTGTTTCGCTCTGCGTTCGTATACAGGGCTTGCAAACGATGGAAGAGAAACAAGAACTAGGGAGTTTAATTATAATGCCATTCCTCTCTTTCCACTGAGAATTTAATTATTCTGGAGTGCTTGGAGATTTCAAGATGATTCAATTTGGATTGTATTTGCTATCTGGAGTGGCTGGCTGGGACTTGTGGTTTTTCTCCAATCAGCTTTAGTCTCTCTCTGCGTTTGGAGTGCTGAAACTCATAAACCTTGAGCAATCATGATAAAACGCCCATGTCTTGGAATCTATTGTATGTCCTCAAAAATGGCCTCAAAATAGATGACCTAACATGTCTCTTTCTTCAAACAAATAAGTTTGATGCGGCTCTGTGTTAAATTATGCAGGGGGGCTAAAAACTTTTGAAGGCAGTAAAAGTGTTTTACAGATGTCGAGGCTTTTGATAAGTAAGAGTGCTTTTACATTTGGTTCGACTGCTTGGACCGAAGCCGAGTTTGTTTCCTCCCCATCCCCCAGGCCCCGCTGGTCCCTATTCACATCATATTATTTGGGTCCGAACTGTGGTCTGATTAACTGAGTACAAGTGGCAGCTCTTTAATCAATGTAACTTTGTAACAACTCAAGAGCACATCAGCTTCACTATGTTAAGTGATGTATTAAAGTTTTACCACCAAAACTTTACATGCACAGAGCAACACTTGCATTTGTCTCCCACGGATGCATTGAATGTGCAATGATGTAATGAATATTAGTATTTGTGTGTTGTGATCTTAAGGATGCATTGCAAGAGATGTGAAAAATGTGAGCTGTTCTCTGAAGGGGATTCATTTGTCAGAGCTGGGGTTTGAACTTGGGTCTCTGGTGCAAGAGTCTTAATTTCCACCACTGAGCCACAGAAGGGAGTTGGACCCAATAGTCAGACGCATTCTTAAATGAACTCAAGAGTTTATTAACAAAAATAGCAAAAAGGGTACAAAAAGCAATTTCTTACTAACAACCACAAAACAGAAATATTTCATCCAAAAAGGATCCAAAAGGAGGGAAAAAATAATCTCCAAAGAACTCAGGAAAAAGACACCAAAAAACAGCAAAAATAAACACAGGGAAAAAACAATCCAAAAGGCATTCAAAGTTTAGTACTTAGAACTAGAGCAGACTTACGGCAGCAACTGGCTAGGAACATCAATAACCAAGCAAAGAAACAAAAGGAAGTGATCAGCTTAAATACACAGCCCAGAACGAGGCACATGTGAAAACAATAACACATGATACAATGGCGGGAAACTGAAATGAAACACAATGAGGGCCTCTAGTGGCCAAAATATAACATTAAAGCAAAAAACTCTGACAGGACCCCTCCCTCTAGGAACGGCTCCTGACGTTCCCTCCCGGATGACTGGACTTGCGAGCATGAAATTCTTGAATTAGTTTGGGGTCCAAGATGTCCTTGGCAGGAACCCAGGAGCGCTCCTCAGGGCCATAGCCTTCCCAGTCCACAAGATACTGCCAGGACCCACGTACTCGATGGGCATCCAGTATTCTGTGGACTGTGTAAGCTGGCTGGCCACCAATGATACGAGGAGGGGGAGGTTTACCTGTCGCAAGAAAAGGAGAAGACAAAACAGGTTTTAACAGTGAGACATGAAAAGTGGGATTTATCTTCAAAGACTTAGGCAAGTATAAGCGATAAGTAACTGGGTTTACTTTCCTGGCAATCTTGAAGGGGCCAATGAACCTCTGGGAAAGTTTACGGGATTCCACCCGCAAGGGAATGTTCTTAGTGGAAAGCCAGACTCTTTGGCCGGGGCGCAGAGTGGGGGCAGGTCTGCGTCTGCGATTGGCCTGGTGCTGATTCTGCTGAGAGACCTTCAAGAGCTTGAGTCGGGCTTTTTTCCATGTCTGGCGGCAACGTTTAACAAACTGTTGAGCAGAGGGAACTGCAACCTTCACTTCTTGCTCAGGGAATAGTGGAGGGGTGTATCCCAACTGGCACTCGAAAGGGGACATGCCTGTAGCAGAGGAGCGAAGGGTATTGTGAGCGTATTCTGCCCACATGATGAAGGAAGACCAAGAGGATGGGTTGTTAGCTGCCATACACCTCAGTGTAGTCTCAAGATCTTGGTTAAGCCTCTACGTTTGCCCATTGGACTCCGGGTGGAACCCAGAAGATAGACTCACTGTAGCCCCCAGAGATTGACAAAATGCCCGCCAGAATCTGGAGGAAAATTGGGGTCCTCGATCAGAGACGATGTCTTGTGGGATGCCAAAGACTCGGAAGACGTGGTTTATAACCAATTCAGCAGTTTCTTTAGCGGTGGGTAGTTTGGGCAGGGGAATAAATCGGGTGGCCTTGGAGAATCTATCAACTATGACCATGATAGTGGTGTTGCCTTGTGATAGCGGAAGTCCAGTGATAAAATCCATGGAAAGATGAGACCAAGGTCTATGAGGTATGGAGAGAGGATGCAATAGCCCCTGAGGAGAACGGTGAGGGACCTTACTTTGGTTGCACGTGGGACATGCGTCTACAAATGTTGGCCACCAAAATCGTCTTTGGAGGTACTCAAGAGTGCGAGAGGTACCAGGATGACAAGTGAGACGAGAGAAGTGTCCCCACTGGAGGATCTGGGAGCGGACAGCTTTAGAGACAAACAGGCGTGGGTTGGCCCCCCTCCTGGGTCAGGTTCTCGGGCTTGGGCTTGTTTTACAGTATATCCCAGATCCCACCTGATAGGAGCTATTATCTTGGAACTGGGGATAATCGATGCAATAGAATCTTCCTGAGTAGTGTTTACATATACTCGGGACAAAGCATCAGGTTTTAGGTTCTTAGAGCCGGGGCGGTAGGATAAGATGAACTTGAATCGGTTGAAGAATAAACACCAACGTGCCTGGCGGGGGTTGAGTCGCTTTGATTTTTGTGGTCTGTGAATACTTGGAATGGGTGTTTGGCCCCCTCAAGCCAATGCCTCCACTCTTCAAGCGCTAGCTTAACTGCCAGTAACTCTCGATCCCCTACATGATAGTTCATCTCAGTCGGTGTAAGGCGGTGGGAAAGGAATGCACATGGATGCAACTTGTTGTCCTCCCCCCTTTGGGACAGCACAGCTCCAACCCCTACGTCCGAAGCATCGACCTCCACGATGAAGGGTTTATCTGGGTTAGGGAGAATGAGAATAGGTGCAGAGGTAAAATGGCTTTTAAGTTTGCTGAAGGCCAACTCTGCTTCATGTCCCCAATTAAAGCTGGTTGTATTCCCCTTGGTGAGGGCAGATAAAGGAGCCGCCACAGTACTGAAGTTCCGGATGAACTTGCGATAAAAATTGGCGAAGCCAAGGAAACGCTGTACTTCCTTTACCGATGAGGGGGAGGGCCAATCCACAACTGCTTGAACCTTTTGAGGGTCCATTTGTATCTGGCCAGGCTTGATAATGAACCCCAGGAACTGAACTTTGGTCACATGGAACTCACATTTCTAAGGTTTAACATAAAGATGGTTATCAAGAAGACATCTGAGAACCTTACTGATGTGTTTTACATGCTCTTGGAGGGAACTCGAGAAGATGAGGATATCGTCTAAGTAGACAAACACAAATTGGTTGAGCATGTCTCTGAGAACATCATTGATGAGAGCTTGAAATACTGCAGGAGCATTAGTGAGACTGAAGGGCATAACTAAATATTCATAGTGCCCAGTGGGCATGTTGAAGGCGGTCTTCCATTCATCTCCTTGTCTGATGCACACGAGATGGTAGGCATTGCGCAAGTCAAGCTTAGTAAAGATGGAGGCTCCTTGCAGAATTTCGAAAGCAGTGGTCATTAGCGGCAAGGGATAGCGGTTTCGAATAGTGATCTTATTAAGGCCCCTGTAATCAATACATGGCCGGAGCCCGCCATCCTTCTTCCCAACGAAAAAAAATCCAGCTCCAGCGGGGGAAGTGGATGGTTGGATGATACCTGCCGCAAGGGATTCGTTAATGTATTTGTCCATAGCAGTTCGTTCGGGGAGAGACAAAGAGAATATACGACCTCTGGGGGGACAGGTTCCTGGGAGCAGCTCAATGGCGCAATCATAGGGGTGATGAGGAGGTAAGGAGGTGGCCTTCGTTTTGCTGAACACTGCTTTGAGGTGGTGGTACTGAGCAGGGACTTGAGGCAGATCTAGGGCTTCTTGGGACTCGAGAACAAGATCAGGGGAGTTCTGGGCCAAGCATGTAGTCTGACAGGTGGGACCCCAACTGAGAACAGCGCCAGTAGACCAGTCAAAGTGTGGGTTATGCTGGAGGAGCCAGGGGTGACCGAGGATAATAGGGAACTCTGGAGTCTGTATAAGGTGAAAGCACATTCTCTCCTGGTGCTGGTAAGTGACGAGACAAAGGAGAGAGGTGAGGTGGGTTATTTTCCCTGGAGCTAACGGTCTTCCATCCAAGGCTGTCGCAGTTAGGGGGGCAGGAAGGGAATTAATAGGAATCTGGATACTTTTGGCAAAGGAAATATCCATGAAATTCCTGGCAGCACCAGAATCAATCAATGCCTGGAGTTGGTGTTTTTGATCTCCCCAAGTGAGTGTGATGGGAAGGAACAATCCAGAATTGGAAGGTGAAGCTGTGCGTGTGACTCCCTTTACAGTCCTTCCTTGCCTGTACGGGACTGGGCGTTTCCCGAAAGCTCGGGGCAGGTGGAGCGAAAATGACCATACAATCCACAATATAGACAACAGTGCTCTCTCATGCGACGGTCTCGTTCAGATGGGGAAAGCCTAGTCCTTCCCAATTGCATGGGTTCTGAGGACTCGTGGGGCACTGGTAGCATTTGAGCAAGTGCTGGACTGGCAGACAATGTGGAAACAGATGGCCTGTTCAGTCTTCTCTCCTCAGGTGATTATCCAGCCGGATTGCTTGATCCATGAGGGTCTCGAGATCACGAGCAGGTTCTCTGGTAGCCATATCATCCTTGATTGCCTCAGACAGACCATTCAGGAAACACACCATGAGGGCCTCGTCGTTCCAGCCGCACCCTGCTGCAACTGTCCGAAACTGTATGGCATATTCAGCCGCGCTGCCATTACCTTGTTGGAGGGTGAGAAGTCTCTTAGAGGCTTGCCGGCCACTGAGGGGGTGGTCAAAGACTCACTTGACCTCCTTTTCAAACACAGAATAACTTGAACAGAAGGGTGCCTGTGCCTTCCAGACCGCTGTTGCCCAAGAAAGAGCCTTGCCAGAAAGGAGGGTGATAACATATGTGATCTTGGCCCGATCTGACGGGAAGAAAGATGGTTGTAATTCAAATGTGAGAGAGCATTGAGTCAGGAACCCATCACATGCACTGGGATCACCTGAGAAATGTTGTGGTGGAGGTAGGCAAGGTTCAATCAGAGGAGAGAGCACTCAAGAATCCAGAAGGGGTACCAAGGCAGCAGTAGAAGCAGTAGCTGAAGTAGAGGACAGCCGGTCCAGGATACAACAGGACAGAAATCATGAGATCTGACAGCACTTGTGAGAGTTTAGCCATCACAGTCTCCTGCTGAACTAATGCTGACTCATGGCGTTGGATTATGGACTCCTGCTGAGCAATTGTGGCCAGGAGTTTTTGAGCATTAGGCATCTCTATGTTCATAATGTGGCTTGGTTATTCTGTCAGAGCCAGGATTCAAACTTGGGTCTCTGGCGCAAGAGTCTTAATTTCCACTACTGAGCCACAGAAGGGAGTTGAACCCAATAGTCAGATGCGTTCTTAAATGAACTCAGAAGAGTGCTATTTTTCAAGAAAAATAGCAAAAAGGGTACAAAAAGCAATTTCTTACTAACAACCACAAAACAGAAAAATCTTTTGTCCAAAAAGGATCCAAAAGGAGGGAAAAAATAATCTCCAAAGAACTCAGGAAAAAGACACCAAAAAACAGCAAAAATAAACACAGGGAAAAAACAATCCAAAAGGCATTCAAAGTTTAGTACTTAGAACTAGAGCAGACTTACGGCAGCAACTGGCTAGGAACATCAATAACCAAGCAAAGAAACAAAAGGAAGTGATCAGCTTAAATACACAGCCCAGAACGAGGCACATGTGAAAACAATAACACATGATACAATGGCGGGAAACTGAAATGAAACACAATGAGGGCCTCTAGTGGCCAAAATATAACATTAAAGCAAAAAACTCTGACAATTTGGACACAAGCAGGTATGAGAAATGCATTATACTGCAATAATTGCAATCAAGAGCCAATTTTACATCATCACCGTACTGGAGTCACATGAACCGTACCCCAGACCACCTTTTCAAGTGGACTCAGTTGCGGTTCCCAGGTATGCACCCGAGTTCGGAAAACAGCATTCACATAACCGAACTTTGATGTCATTCGGACCCGGGTGCGCACTAAAAGTGCTAGTGTGAAAGCACCATAATAGTACTAAGACTGCTAAGCCTGAGTTCCCCATAGTGTAATAAGCAACAAGTAGGAGCACATCTTTGCATTTTCAGCTGAAAGGTTGAAAAATGTTGGTTGAAAAACCACTAGCAAACTCAAATCAATTAATCAAGCGAGTGTGCTGTTTGTTAAAGGAATATTCCAGGTTCAGTACAACACTATGATTCACCACTAGATATATTCAACTCATCTCTCGTTTATTTAAAACAAAAGCAAAAATCGCATTACAATGAAAATGAAAGGTGGCCAGTAAATAAACATTAAAATAAATTTTGTTTAAAAAAAATAGCCACAAGATATGAACGTTATATGTATTAACATGATATTAGTGTGATAAAATTGCTTACTTACATTATATGTTAAACTTATATCCAATACTAATATATCCATGACGGCACAATGGCAATAAAGAAGCAATTTTATCATGCAAAACTAAAGTCATGTTGAGCAGAGATTTTATTACACTAGACTCATGTTAACACGTGTAATGTTGGTATAATAGTGTGTATTTGAATGTCTTTGGACTGTTCCCAAATTCACTTCCATTGTAATTACCCCATGTGACTCTACCCTCCCTAGCAACCGGGCCAATTTGGTTGCTTAGGAGACCTGGCTGGAGTCACCCTGGATTCGAACTTGCGACTCCAGGGGTGGTAGTCAGCGTCAATACTCGCTGAGCTTCTCAGCCCCCCTAAACTGCAATTTTTAATTAAATGAGACACAAGTCAAAGATATTTTCTATGGTAATCAACATTATACTACTAATGCTGTCGACTGAGCTTAACTTGTATTGAACCCGGAATATTCCTCTAATTGTATAAAATATGACGTTTTACATCTTGAATTGTCTAAGTTAATGAGGGAAAATTTGTTAGGTTATTCATGAAGTTCATGCAGACTTTAAAAAAAAAAAAAACTGAATCAGTTTGCCAGAACAGACGGTGATGTATTAGTGTTTTTTGAAATTTCCTGTTTCATACTCAAGCCTTTCCTTACGCTGCTTTGACTAGTTTGATGGATGGACATTACTTTAAATGTGTAGAACGTCCTGGATACTCTCTCTCATGCACTCGCTGGCCCCTGCCCCCCTTCATCTCTCACTCTTTCACACTCTTGTCTTTTGACATTCAGGCTTGGTTGTTTACCCCCTGTCCATGTTCTTGACGAATAATTGCCTCCCAGAGAAGCCTTTCCTGTTGGCTCTGCTCCTCTGTCTCGGCTGGTAATTGAAACTATAGATTCTGGCATAGGCTTCTCGCCCTCTCTCTGTTAATAACATTCACCTTTTAAAACATTCACCTTGCCATCGCCAGCAGAGTGCCTGGGTATAATTACGATTTGCCAAAATTAATGGCCATAGTCAAAGCTTTTGCTGTTTTGTGAATTGATGCATTGTCATTAGGTCTTGTTAAGTGCTCATTAATTGATATTGGAAGAGTAGGAAACAACAAATTCATGGCGTTTGAATACAAATAGCATACAGTGAAATAGGTAATCAACACAGAGTGTAACTGTACTGTATGAAAACACGACACTCCAATGATCAGTAAAGAGTAAGTGTTGGGCGTACTGATCGCTACCTATGCCAGCGTGCAGTGCGAGGGCAGTTACCAATGAATATGGTAAAGGTGGATGGTCAGGACACAATGTCAGTGTGTTCACAATGTGTTATTAATGAAGGATGTTGACTCATTGTGTTCTGATATCTAATAAATAAAGACAGACTGTACATTTACAGGTTCACACATGACCCTCAGATCAACACTCATCCCTCGATTAGTCTCTGCGTTCGTCCATTAGTGACACAACGCAACAATATTGAGCTTTGCATTGAAAAACAATAAGACACAGAAAGCAGAGTCAACTCTAAATGTTTTTCATCGCCAGCATTATAATTAGTTATCCATTATTTATGATCTATGGTTCATGTTAGCGTCATATTTTGAAGATATGGTACTAAAAATAATGAATCAACAGAATCAAAGTTATTCTTATGCCCCTGTCTGCCTCTTGGGATATACTTTGGTTGGTAATTACAAAGATTAACCTAAAAATAACCTCTCCAATCCTCTTTTGTGTCCCCTTCGAATTATCAAAAGGTTGTTGATCATGAAATCATTTTTGGGTATAATACATGGGTAATAAAGGGACAGATAAATATATCCCTTTCACTGTGGTTCTATTTATTCTGTGTGCTTAGGAATTCAGTTGCATCAAATTCATTATAGTGTAGAACAATAGAATTTGCAAATGTTACAAGAAACAGGCTACCATCCAAACTTTAGTTCCAAGTCCAATATTTATATGGTTATGGCATCACAGAACATTTTCGCCTGTACATTCACCACTTTAGCTCTGTTCCAAAACCGAGTGAGCTGCCTTGCTGCCTATTGCCAACAGTACATAAGCAGCTGCCTCCTAAGGTGTCATCCTAAGTGTGACAGAACCATACAATCAACAAGTGACTTCTTTGGAACGCCCTACTTACTGTAGGCTGCAACCCATCCTGCTACAAAATTATGCTCCTCATGCAAAGCCTGTGTTATACTCGACTCCCAAATTGATTTGAATTGATTTCAAAGACACAATATCAAAGTCCCTTTTAACCTTGTGCGACCTTGTGTCCTTCTGCATGGACATTGTGTTTTGTCTTCGGAATAAGCTATGCATAATTTAATTTCATTTAAACTGACTGATCTCAGTTCAGGGCCCTCAGGGCTGTCAGTAAAGGGTTAAACTTTTGACGCATGTGACAAAACAACATAGCGCTGATCTCAACGGCGTTTGTCTATGGGAGAAACGGCAACAAAACTACATCTGGTAAGAAACATAATTACATTTGTACATTGAATCCTGTTTAAAGATTAGAGTCTGTAGTTGCATCTGATATGCCATTTTTAAAATGCGAGCGATTGGCACGCTGTTAAACACAATGACAACCAAAGTTGACCATAGCGCTATTTTTTCCTTAGAAATCCTCTATTTACAGTGTTTTATCACATTGAGAATCAATGGGTTCACCCAAAAGCTGAAAAGTTTGGCTTTCAGGGGCTTTAAATGGAGTTAGGTGCATTTTGAACTGTTCTGAGACCAGTGCAGACAGACAGCAGACTGCAGGTTAAGTCATTCACCAAATAGGGAGCAAGTGAGCTAGGGAGCATCCTATAGCTTTTCTATGCAGCCAAGTGCATTCACTCCTAAAATCTGACCAAAAGTTCCGTTTCAGGCTGCAGATGATGTTTGCACCACTTAACATGTTTGTCAGTCATGGGACAATGACAATCAGTACATAGATTCAGAATTTATTATCAGGGTATCCGTAGGTCATTAAAAAGTATTTAAAGGTATTAAACCAATTTGGGGAAAATTAAGGCCATTAAAAAGTGTTACCCGAGGTATTATTATTATTATTATTATTTTTTGTTTTTGTTTGAACATTTCCCTCCTTGGGTCATAAGGTTGAATGAAAACCTTACAAATGAAAACCTTTCATGCCTCGCAGATAGCAGAGAATAGAGTGGGCGAGTGGTTTTCACGTGTACGTTCAGTGCAAAGTCTTTCTAGCAAGTCAGTCCACTGTTGGCCATCTTTGGAATTTCTCGGGAGGCTATTTCTAGTCAAGCCAGTGCAGCTCCAATCAACTTTAATGGAGAAAGACCAAAATCTCAAAAACAGTTGTTCAAGATTAAGAACATATTTCAAATCAGCAATAAAATCTGACAATATGGTATCAAAAATTGTGATTCTTTACCTCATATTTCCCAGGTTGTATAGCTAATGCACATAAGGTGCTCTAGAGTTGATTGACAGGTGATGTTTGTATCTAAAAGGTGATTAGCTCTTTTTACCGTAAGGTGGGACTTCCTTTCTACATCCGTTGACCGTTGGACGCTAGAGCTCCTTGGTTGAGCGTTCCAATTTCTCCCATTCATTTTAATAGAAGTGGTCCATCAGGGGGCCTGGGTAGCTCAGCAAGTAAAGACACTGACTACCACACCTGGAGTCGCAAGTTCAAATCCAGGGTATGCTGAGTGACTCCAGTCAATCTTCCTAAGCAACCAATTGGCCCGGTAGCTAGGGTGGGTAGAGTCACGTTGGGTTAACCTCTTTGTGGTCGCTATAATGTGGTTCTCACTCTCAGTGGGGTGTGTGGTGAGTTGTGCATGGATGCCATGGAGAATAGCGTGAAGACACCACATGCGCTAGGTCTCTGTGGTAACACACTCAACAAGCCACATGATAAGATGCACAGATTGACTGTCTCAGACACAGAGGCAACTGAGGTTCATCCTCCGCCACCCGGATTGAGGCAAGTCACTACACCACCACGAGGACTTAGAGTGCATTGGGAAATGGACATTCCAAATTGGGGAGAAAATCGAAGTGGCCCATCTCTACATCTCTGGTTCTGTGTACATATGCACTGGTCCTGTGAGTATTGCTCCGGGGCTCGAGATATTCCCCATTCATTTTCTCCACTGTCATTTCAACATTAACAGACTGGCCGATTACATGAGAGAAGACACATTTCAGTAAGTTGTACCGTTTCTTTCAACATATCCTCAGAAGTTCATAAGTTGGAGAGAAAGAGTTTTGTTCCCAACTCTTTTTGAATGGCCAGCTACCATACCATATGTCTACCATAGTCTGTCACAGGCACCATTAAAGAGTACAAATACAACATTTATTGTTTGAATTTAGAGATAACGGGACATAATTTAAAAGCTTAACTTAAAATCGTGTTTCTCCAAAAAATGACATCTGACTCAAATGATGGAGAATAACACTATAATATTCTATCTCTGCCCAGACGTAAACCTCTTACTTGAATCACATGAGGACACAGGTAGAATGTGTTTTCCTCCGTCCTTTAACTCTGACCCAGTTCCTTGAGGCTCGGGTGATGACGGGAGGCCGTTTCCTCGCTCTGTCAGCGGGCGGTACGGCTGTTGATTCTCGGTGGGCTGGCGGAGAACTCAGAAATGTCAACTTGATTGAAGATGGAAGAGAAATCTTTAATCTCTTCACTTCTGTAGGCAAATGGATGAAGATGCGAATTGCTCGGCGGTCTCCTTCGGATCCGTTAGAGTGTTTGGTTGAACACAGAGTAATCTCAACTCGTCCAGCGAGATGGAGATTGTATGGCTACAGTTTCAAGTCGGACGATACTTCCTCGTGCCACGAGGTTGCACCTGAGAGCAGCAAAGAGCTACGTCTATATTCGGACAAAGTCGCTGGAAGTAACTCACAAAACATTTCAGAGGTATTTCAACTCCTGATGATGTCATGTTTGAGGGATGTTCTGTCGTGTGCCTCATCCAATAGGAGTTGAGAGTTCGATCCTTTAGTGAGCAAGGCTTCATGGATTTGTAGTCCGTTTTGGACTCCCTTTGTTTGATTTTGGCGCAATTTTTATCAGTAAGATTTACGACATGGTGTGTGGGGGCTGAGTGAGGTTTTACGACTTGTGTTAGGCCTGCCTTTGTCTTCTATCTGAATACATGAGGCCCAACATTGCAATGGAACCACCAGGCGTTGCTCATTCTTAGATTGCAGGGAGCGAGAGGGGACAGACCTGGAGGAGTAAATTAAAGAGGGTGCTGTTCCATCTGCTGTCCTGAAGGCCAGAGTCAAAGCCAAGTTATTGTACAAATCTAAAAACATGACACAGTATCACAGAAAAGGAGATGACAGTGTTTAACCAGATTTAAAATGAGAAACAGTGTAAACTGTTAAATAAACACTGCCCTTTCCGCCAAAATAAAGGCTCCAAGTCTGCCAAAATAAAAGCTTCATGTAAATACTACAGAAATATATTACTATTATATAAAAACAAATCTAATCCTCAAAATTATAATAATTCAATTTTATATTATAATAAAATACTTGAAAGGAACCCACAATGATTATTAATAATATAATAAAATAATATTCAAATGGGTTCCAAAAAAGTGAGTGAAATTGTCCTGTCATTTTTGCACATCCTTTTAATTCACAAAAATGTTTTAGTAAAAATATATGTTGGTAAATACTACTTTTTATTAGGCCAATAAATAAACAGCAACTGATTCATTGCAGGCTGAATTTATGTGGTGTCTCTGAAGAGTGGTGAAGCACCACTCATTCAGGTTGAACGAAGATATTTGTTCCCCGATATATCAAAAATATAACATATATAATTTGAATTGGTCTAGATCAAGGAGAAGCTATTTGGTAGTGTCAACAATGCAGGGCCATTTGTGCTCATGTTTTACGAGAGCCTCAATGAGTGCACTGAAAAACACAAACAAATCAATGTTTATGTACGATTTTTGAAGTGACATCCAGTTGAGGTACCTTGTGTATAGTAATGAACATAAGCATAAGTAATGAACTACTGTAGATGTCTGCATAAAAATACTCACAGTAGGTATACAGTATCAAACCAGCCCTTTACTCTCACATAAGCAACATTTCATTTTAATATGTGACTTCATGTTGCATCTAGTGTTGGTTAAATATATGCATTAGCCATGTAGTGACTGAAGTAAGGAACAAGTCTTAAATCTTTTTGAAAAGGTCTTGAAAAGGGTATTAAAAAGTATTAATTTGGACGAACTGATACCTGCAGATATCCTGATAATGCTTAATTTTATTTTAACGTTCTTGGCAGTGATTGGATGATGCTGGCCATTACTTTGAATCAGAATTATTTATGTTAATTTCTGATGATAAAATGCTTGATTTTACTTGTTTGTTTGACAGTGCAAAGAGAGAACATTGTGATTTTGTATCCAATGTAGAAAAAACAACAACAGCATTGTAACATAAAAGTCAAATCAGGTCAAATATATATTTGGTTTAGTTATTTATTTGTGCTTTTCTCAATACACATTGTTCCAGAGCAGCTTTACAGAAAATCATCTGTAATGTCTCAAAAACATGATTAACCAACTCTCCTGGAAACATAATAAACAATTTGAATATATATATATATATATATATATATATATATATATATATATATATATATATATATATATATATATATTTTTTTTTTTTTTTTTTTTTTTAATATATATATATATATTCTATAGACATTCTATAGCTTGGTAATGTTTACAATTACACATTTATTTATTTATTTATTTATTTTTTGCAATTTTATAAGGTTTTACTAGTTAAAAATCAAAAAGGGAAATGGAAAATGCACACAATTGCCACGTTCGGGTCTGAAGAAGTTAAGGCAAGTCAGTCCACTGGGCTGGCATCTTTTTCTAAGGATACAAGTTGAAGTCAGAAGTTTACATACACTTCACAATTCCTGACATTTAATCGTAGAAAACATTCCCTGTCTTAGGTCAGTTAGGATCACTATTTTATTTTAAGAATGTGAAATGTCAGAATAATAGTGGAGAGAATGATTTATTTCAGCTTTTATTTCTTTCATCACATTCCCAGTGGGTCAGAAGTTTACATACACTTTGTTAGTATTTGGTAGCATTGCCTTTAAATTGTTTAACTTGGGTCAAACTTTTTGGGTATCCTTCCACAAGCTTCTCACAATAAGTTGCCGGAATTTTGTCCCATTCCTCCAGACAGAACTGGTGTAACTGAGTCAGGTTTGTAGGCCTCCTTGCTCGCACATGCTTTTTCAGTTCTGCCCACAAATTTTCTATCGATTGAGGTCAGGGCTTTGTGATGGCCACGCCAATACCTTGATTTTGTTGTCCTTAAGCCATTTTAACACAACTTTGGAGGTATGCTTGGG
This sequence comes from Myxocyprinus asiaticus, assembly GCF_019703515.2. NCBI lineage: Eukaryota > Metazoa > Chordata > Actinopteri > Cypriniformes > Catostomidae > Myxocyprinus > Myxocyprinus asiaticus. The sequence continues at coordinate 2,534,439 of NC_059380.1, read as the reverse complement.
GTCATTGTCCATTTGGAAGACCCATTTGCGACCAAACTTTAACTTCCTGGCTGATGTCTTGAGATATTGCTTCAATATATCCACATACTTTTCCTTCCTCATGATGCCATCTATATTGTGAAGTGCACCAGTCCCTCCTGCAGCAAAGCACCTTCACAACATGATGCTGCCACCCCCATGCTTCATGGTTGGGATGGTGTTCTTCAGCATGCAAGCCTCAACTTTTTTCCTCTAAACATAATGATAGTCATTATGGCCAAACAGTTCAATATTTGTTTCATCAGACCAGAGGACATTCCTCCAAAAGATGTGCACTTGCAAACTGTAGTCTGTTTTTTTATGTCAGTTTTGGAGCAGTGGCTTCTTCCTTGCTGAGCAGGTTATGTTGATATTTGGCTTGTTTTACCGTGGATATAGATACTTGTCTACCTGTTTCCTCCAGCATCTTCACAAAGTCCTTTGCTGTTATTCTGGGATTGATTTGCACTTTTCGCACCAAACTACGTTCATCTCTAGGAGACAGAATGCGTCTCCTTCCTGAGCAGAATGATGGCTGCGTGGTCCCATGGTGTTTATACTATTGTTTGTACAGATGAACGTGGTACCTTCAGGCGTTTGGAAATCGCTCCCAAGAATTGCTCTTCCCTGATTTCTTTTAATTTTCCCATAATGTCAAGCAAAAAGAGTTTTAAGGTAGACCTTAAAATACATCCACAGGTACACATCCAATTCAATATACCTCCAAACAATATGTCTGTAAACAATTGTTAGAAAAATTACTTATGTCATGCACAAAGTAGATGTCCTAAATGACTTGCCAAAACTATAGTTTGCTAATATGAAATCTGTGGAGTGGTTAAAAAATGAGTTTTAATGACTTCAACCTTAGTGTATGTAAACTTCTGACTTCAACTGTATATGCGACATAAAGGTACAGATCCTATCCACTGCAATGGGGAAAGATCAAAATCTACATAATGGTTGGTTAACATATTTAAAATCAGCAGTTAAATCTGACAACAATGGCATCATAAATGGTGCTGCTTTAGCTCAGATTTTTCAGGCTGGTACATCTAATGCATTCAGCACCCTTAACCATTATCGATTCTTTCCAAAATTAAATTTAATAAGACCTTTATAATCAACAGCTCTCGGTTCGTCTGCCACAAGTGATACTGCTTTAGAATTTGACCAAAATGAGGTATCTTAGAAGGTAGCATAATTAAGTTGCCTACCTTTTGGGCCAGACTTTGCATTGGGAGAACACCCAGGATGACTTAAAATGCTGCCTCCATATGTTCTCTAGGTTTTGGAACAGAGCAATTGTGTGCTTATAAATCAATTTCTTTGTATTATTTTATTTAGACTGGAATTTCACAGTCACACCAAAGTGGTTACAGTTCAATGCTAAGCTGTATGTTGTAATGGTGGACATTTTAAAGGAGACCTGTTAACATTTTTTTTTTAGTTTTAGTTAATGCATTCTAATGGCTGTGAAAGTACACAAAGGGAAACAGTCTCCTGGTTTCAAGAAGCATCTGTTTTGAGTGTGTGATATGTGAGCAAATAAGGCTTTAATGATTGACAACACTAATAATCCACACTGAGTGTATTTGTGCATTGGTATGATCGTTCATGTTTTGTGGATGTCAGAGTAATTGGGAGACGTAAATACTGAATAATAATGGTTTAAGCAGGCCGGTGTCTCGTTCACTGTTTCTTGCCTCATTAGCATGTCTAGTCCTGATTCTACAAGCCATCAGTGCTTACCTGCACTCCACAATAGCCTGATCCAGCACACACCAAATAAACTCTGAGAATGAACTCCTGGAGACCTGTCAGTAGGACGTATAGACTAGTTTCTCTTCTTACTCTTGACTTGGTGCAAAAGTGCTTGATGGTGGTTATTGTGTAGGCAGTAATAACTGTCTACTATTCTCTCAGAAATTGGCTCAGGAACTAAAACCAAAGTTAATCTGTGTTATTAAATGCATTGCTGCAGAGGTATATTGAAGTATTGTTTGTGTTCAAAGTGCAGTTGTTCCTTATAGATCCTTATTGACACTTGGACAGTGGCATGAGATGCGTCAAAATAGACTTGTACTCTTTGGTTTGCAAAACAAAAAAAAAAACTGTGAACTGACTAAATCGCTTAATCTTAGGATGACAATGACTTTCCAGATAAAAATGTGATCTCACCGTAGGTGACATTCACCAAAGATTAAAAAAATAAATAAAAAGATGAACAAACAAGATTTGGGGTAATGAATTGAATTTGTTTTAAATATTACACACACAGATTGTGTGTGTTATAGTCTGCACGTTTCACCTGATTCATTAAAATAATAGGGACAGGCACGCTGTGTTGATCTCCATTCCAAGGACAGCGCTACCATTAGGCAGTCACAACATTCATCAGTCAAATTAGGAATGCGTTATTCAGCATAGAGAGAAAATGGAAATTCACAGACTCTTCTAAAGGTTATGTAAATAGCCAACAGTGTGCTCTCAGCAGTGACCGAAAAGCCCACTCATTTATTAACTGGTTAATTTGTTATATTCTTTTTCCTTTTTCCTTTCTGTTTAATGGTCCGACAGCTTTGCAGCATGGGGGTATCCCTGGAAGATCTTTCAAAAACTGGTAAAAAGAGTTCCTGTACCTGCTGAAACAAAGGTGCTGCAGCTTTCCTTAGAATTTAGCGAAGGTGTCAAATCAAGATACCGTCCATCCTGGTCCAGTCTGTCATGAAGTAGAGAAAGGAGAAGGGCTTAAAGTAATAGTTCACCCAAAAATGACATAAAAATCCATATGACTTATTTCTCCCATGGAACACAAGGAAAAGTTTAGCAGAATGCCGTGGCTGCTTGTCTCCATACAGTGAAAGTGAAGACTAGGGCAGTTGTGCTCCAAAAATGACAACAAGCATCATAAAATTATCATGAAAGTAATTAATCTGACTTGTGCACTTTATTCCAAGTCTGTGTGATTAACAGATGTCATTTACATCATTATCTGCTGAAAATCTCCGAAGCAGAAGCTCTCAAATCTAATGTGCGCTTCTGTACATTCAAATATGCCGAATAAAAACACATTGTGCTAGGTTTGTTAAATTAGCAGACAGAAAATAACATTGTTATTCGCTGAATTTCCTCTCTGCCGTTGCTTTCAAATCTTATTTGCGCTGCTATACAGTCAAATTTGAAGCGTGAATCCAATTCGATGACTTTAAAGGAATTGTCCACTCAAAATGTCTTTATTCGCCATAGTTTGAGTGTACTATTACTTTTGCAGAGAGTGTCGTTCTATAACTTAATTCAGCTACCTCTGACTTAGGTAAAATGCCTGTTTTTTAAAGGTCTACAGAAAACACCACCTTTGTCTATTCTCAAAATGTTGAGCTCATCATTACAAACAGAAGAATATGTTTCTTTTGTGAATTGTATTTTCTCTGTGCTCAGTCTGTTTTGTCGTGCTATGTTTTTCCCCAGCCTTAAGCTTACACAAGCTCCCACATCCCATCTCAATTTAGTGAGCCAGTGCTTCAGTAGGAGCTGCCAGTGGTGATGAAGATGGATACAGTAACCTGTTGGAACACAGGTGTGAGTTATTGTCTACAAAGATTTTGCATGGCTTGCTACTCTGTTGAAAACCACCATTTCCAGAGAAGCCAGTCTGTCTGATGCTGCGTGACAGGACCTTGCATCCTTATTTATTACTCCTATGCACAACTTTGAGTTTAATGGTTCACAATGTTGCTTGCCATACAAGCGAAAGCTGTTAGCAATGCCACTGAAAATGAAGTATTAATACATACAGACCTTTCATACTTTGAACTTTTAATGTGTGTCACTGCATGGTTGAAGTATTCATTTAATTCTGAACTTTTTCAATGCTTTTCTTCCTATATCTCCCACCCCCCGCCCCATTTCCTCCCCTTGAGAACACCTAATTAGCTCCTTTACTGCAAAGTGCTGTATTGGCCTGCAGTTTTCTCTCGCAGTGACCAGAATTAATTGGCAGTGATCTTAATGTTCGTCAGTGCAGCTAGCTAACAAAGCACATTGAACCCACTTCTGTTTTCAAAGTGAAACAGGAGTTACTGAGAGAGAAGGGGAAAAATACTCTTAACTAAGAACTTCTCTTAGAACTGTGATTGTAGAAACCCGAGGCAATAGCTGTGCTTGTCTGGTTTTGGTCTGATTGTGCATGCAATTTCTAGATCCGTTTCAAAATTGTGTGTGTCATCCTGTGTGCTGTTGAGGAGTCATGTAATCTTTTCTGAAATATCCAGACCCGAACGTATCTAGGCTATCATTATAATACGTCATAATTCAAAACATATTCAACATATTCAAAACATGTTTAAAACATCCATCTGACCAAAGTAAGTTCAATGTTGTTGCCTTCTCCAGTTACAATATATTATGTTAATATTGCTTTTGTATCTCAATAAAATGTGTTCTTTCCCCATAAAACTGGAGATTAACCTAACGTGACTCAACCCATCCTAGCAACTGGGCCAATTGGTTGCTTAGAAAGCAAGATTGGAGTTACTCAGCGCGCCCTGGATTTGAACTTGCGACTTCAGGTGTGGTAGTCAGTGTCTTTACTTGCTGAGCAACCCAGGCCCCCAACATTGTTATTCTTTATTCATATTGGATGTCTATTATGCAAGTAACAACAATATGTACCATATTATGTCTATAGAACACATTCATATCTATAATGCATATCATGTAATGCATTTGTTTTTTTTTAACATTTGCAGCCACGTTTATAAGCCAATCCTTCATGGTCCACAATGCATCTGTGACTCTAGTGGTCACAGTGTTGAATACACTCACACACGATCAACACATTCTCACAAACAGCCTTGAATACACTCACACACTAATCCTTATTACCATGCAACTTACTCGATATTGTAGACACAACACCATCCTCACTTCTAGAGTAAATGTCAGTGGAGACTTGGGGTCTTAAGCAGTGGTCACAGCTAGTGTTTCTCATCGCAGAGGCTAGAAAAATAGAAGCTCAGCAGTTGCCAGATTGGCATGCTTTATTAGTCCCGACTTAGGTCTTTTTCTGTGGGCTTGGAGGGAGATGCAGTGTCATTCTGTTCACCTCTTAATTCTCTTGACCACTGGGATGCTGAGAGGTCACCGCTGGACATTGGAAAGCAATCAAAACCGCATTTACTTGTCTAAACCCTGCCACACATCAGCACTGGAGGGTGTCCCTAAAACTAATTTGCTTTTGGAGGGAAAGGGTGAGCCCGGGGTGACTGGCGATGTGAAGTGACCAGTGAAGAACATTCTAGAGTTCAGCAGGGCTTTTCGGCAGTGTTATTGAGACCTTGTGAGCTGATCCGTCTCTGTCTCCTTGTCTGTAACTTGGCTTCTCTCTGTGGATGTGCTGTCCTTTTGCCAGATGGATGTGGAAAATTTGTGTCCTTCCTTTGCCATCTTTTATCCTTTGAGCATTTGTTGTAACTGTAATATTTGCCAACTGCCACCCGCCCCTTTTAACACTTTCGTAAATAATAAAAAAGAAGTCTTCATAAAAACAAAATGACCAGCATTGTTAAAAAGCTGCGAGAGCTATTGTGGTTTGTCATCATACTTAGTAACTAGAGGAACTCACCTGCCCAGTGGTTAGAAAGTATCCATTCCTTCATACAAGTTTCAGTTTAAGTACATATTTTGTATTGTTTCTGTAGGTCTGAAAAGTCTTAAACAGCCTTAAATTGCCCTTTTGCAAATTAAGGCATTAAAATGGTCTTAAATCAGAGCAACAAGTCTTAAATTCATAAGGGCATGTATTAAATGTTGCATGAGGGATTGGTTTCTCATTGCGTTTAAGTCACTTTAAAGTAGGGCTGAAACGATTAGTCGACATATCAACAATAAAAAACTGTCGACAAAAATTTGATGTCATTTAACGTAACATGAGATCACATTAAACTCTAATGATGATGCATGAGAGCAGCACTGCAGTTCACGACCTGACTGAGGAGAGGAAGAATTACACAGATCACAGTCCAGATGAACTCTAAACTTTCCAAACATCTTCAGATGATGTAGATCGCAAAGTATGCGGGAATTATAATGCAAAAATACAAAATAAGTAAATAGAGAAGCACTCTTGTTGTGGAATAAGTGGAGCCGGAGCTCTTTAAAGGAAACACCCCGGCATTACATCTTAAATGCACTTACATTTAATGCGTTATAGCTTTAATAAAGTTCAAATAATAAGGAAGTAGATCATGTAAATAACTACAAACTCCAAAATTGGCATTTCTCTGTGAGGTCAGTGCCTCTTCTATGAGTTGCGTGAAGTGTCGCGCACGCTTAATGCAGCTAGATTATAGTTCATGATGGAACTAAAATCTATTGTTATCAAGTGCTTTTGTCTTATTTTCCATTTAAAATTGTCTAAAAATCCTTAAAACAAGATACATTTACTTGAGAAGCAACATATAAGATATTTAGACTTGCTTTAAGAGAATGTACCTTAAATACATGTATTTTTTCACTTATTCATACTTCTGCCAGTGCAGAAGTCATACTTGTATTCAAGATACATTATCTGAAAGCAAGTCTAAATTGAACTGAAGAATTGAAGAATCAGTGGTTAAAATATATTTGAATTATTTAGCAGTACAACCACAACCAATGCTGGATTTTCAAGATGGTTACTCCTGAAAGATGGTGCAGTTCCCACTTTGTTGGGACAATCTGGCGCTTCAGATTCACAAACTTTACAGGTTGTATGTTTGATTATTTGTGGATTTATCTGCTATCGATTGTTCAAATACGGAGTTTCGTGTTGTAGCTACGGTGTACACCCAGTACACAGCTGTAGGCCTCTGCTAACCTGATAGATAATGTTATTGTGTTGAAATAGTTTTACTAATCAGCTGTGGGCCCACTTTTACCTTCAATTGTGTAAAATTATGCAGATTGTTTGTCATTCTTACTATCATGAATAGTGATCAAGTGTGGAGATGGATTTATTTTCACAAATGGTCATTTTACATCTGCAATCTACGGTAGTGCTCGGCTAACTTGCTATGTAATGTTATCGTTTTGGTAAGGGTTTACTATTCAGCTGTGGGCTGGCTTTTACCTAAAACTGTGTAACAAAATGGTCGATCTCAAGAGTCTTATATAATTATATAATTACAAGCTGTAATGTTACAGCCGCTATCCACGGTAGTCCACGGCTAACTTGCTCACTAACTGGGAGTAAGCCTCTGTTCTTCGTTCATATCTTGGGCGAAAAAAGTTCGGCTACACCCATTCCAGCAAAAGATGAACTTAGATGCACTACGTGTCTTTTACTTGAAGCTTTGTTAGGTTCACAATAATCAACAGTGTACTTGTAAGAGAGCTACAAAATAAAAACGTACCACTGTGAAACGTCCAGCTCAAGTCATGCTTGCGAAGGTGGTTGGGGTTGATCAGCTTGTTCTTCCAAACTTTCATTATCGGACTCGGACTCAAACTCAAACTCAAACTGGTACGGCAAAAACCGACGCCATTGTTACCATAGTTACAATAGTGTTTACAGCTGTTAAGGAAGCCTGAAATTCAGTTATGGTAAGGGGCGTTACATTTCCGACACACGCTCTACGCGGTTAACCAGTCACAACAGACTAGGCCAGCTGACCAATCAGAGCAGACTGGGCTTTTTGGAAAGGGGGGCTTTAAAGAGACAGGACCTAAATCAGAGCATTTGAGCCAGAGGATGAAAATAGGTTTAGCAGAAATGTACAATATGAGAAAAATAATGTGTTTTTTGAACATAAAAGCATGTAAACCTATTCTAGTAGACCCCCAAAATGAAATCATGAAGTAGTTTTAGATATTTTTATTGGGAAAACAAGCTAAAACAACAACAAATCAAAAACTCTCTCTTAATAGAGCTGCGTATCGCCGATTTTCTTCACAATAAGAGACACACCGTGACACATATTATGATTCACTATGTTGCGAGCCATCACGTTTTCATCTAGCTGCAGCAAGCTAGCGCGAAGGACGAGTGTCCCCGCGTCAGAGTGTGCATCACCCAGGCTCTGGGTGCAGTTTAAATCTCACCCTTAGATTGGGTCACTTCACATGACTCATAGAAGCGGTGCTGACCGCACAGAGAAATGCCAGTTTTAGAATTAGTACTTATTTTCATGACCCGCTTCCTTATTATTTGAACTTTAATAAAGGATGCATTAAAGATATAATGTCTGGGTGTTTCCTGTATTTACTTATTTTGTATTTTTAAAGACGTTCGACATGCAAGTTTTGCTCAAGCAGAACGGCAGCTCCGGCTCCGGCTCCACTTTATTTCACAACGAGAGTGCTTCTGTATTTACTTATTTTGTATTTTTGTATAATTTCCTCATACTTCGCGATCTACATCACCTTAGACTGTGTGGAAAGTTTGGAGTGCGTTTGGACTGTGAGCTGTTTTCTTCCTCTCCTCAATCAGGCGCAAGCTGCGGTGCTCCTCTTGTGCGCACCATAATTAGAGTTTAAATGGCCTCATGCTACGTTAAATAAGATCAAACAACTACTCGACAACGAAAATATTTGTTGACAATTTTTGATTGTATTAAAACGAAGCTTGGTATGCTTGGACCCATATCAGCCATACTGCCTCTCCGGCATATTGATTTTTTACCAAAAAGTTAAATATCTTTTGAATGCATTGTCAGGTTTACAAGAAATTTGGTATGCATCATTGACATAATGTCCTGAATGTACCTGAACAGTTTGGAGACAGCGCCACCTATAGTTACAAAGGTAATCCACACTTTTGTGCTGACTCTATCTTTGGCATATCTCTGCCATTCGTGAATCATGTCAACTGTGGCACAATGTGTAAATCTTTGTAAAAGTATGTATTATTGGCTAATCTAGGACAAGGGATTTAGACTGCAGAATCATAGGGAGGTTTTTATATCAAAAGAAAATAAAATCATACATGCTCCTTTTGTTGAGCTTCTAGATTTTTTATTTCTCCTTTTCTCCCCAATTTCTGAATGCCCAGTTCCCAGTGTGCTCTAAGTCCTCGTGGTGTCGTAGTGACTCGCCTCAATCCAGGTGGCGGAGACCGTCTGAGATGTCAATCCATGCATCTTATCACGTGGCTTGTTGAGCGCGTTATCGTGTTACCGTGGAGATGTAGCGCACGTGGAGGCTTCACGCTATTCTCCGCGGCATCCACGCACAACTCACCATGCGCCCCACCGAAAGCGAACCACATTATAGCGACCACGAGGAGGTTACCCCATGTGACTCTACCCTCCCTAGCATTCGGGCCAATTGGTTGCTTAGGAGACCTGGCTGGAGTCACTCAGCACGCCCTGGATTCAAACTCACGACTCCAGGGGTGGTAGTCAGCGACCATACTCACTGAGCTACCCAGGACTCGAGCTTCTAGATTTTTTATTTCTCCTTTTCTCCCCAATTTCTGAATGCCCAATTCCCAGTGCGCTCTAAGTCCTTGTGGTATCGTAGTGACTCGCCTCAATCCAGGTGGCGGAGACCGTCTGAGACGTCAATCCATGCATCTTATCACATGGCTTGTTGAGCGCGTTATTGTGTTACCATTGAGATGTAGTGCATGTGGAGGCTTCACGCTATTCTCCGCGGCATCCACGCACAACTCACCATGTGCCCCACCGAAAGCGAACCACATTATAGCGACCACGAGGAGGTTACCCCATGTGACTCTACCCTCCCTAGCATACGGGCCAATTGGTTGCTTAGGAGACCTGACTGGAGTCACTCAGCACGCCCTGGATTCAAACTCGCGACTCCAGGGGTGGTAGACAGCGACAATACTCGCTGAGCTACCCAGGACCCGAGCTTCTAGATTTAATGACCAAAATGTATTGGAATAAAATCCTGTTTTTACATGTTTGGTGGTGATCACATATTTTATTCCAGACTTTTGAGGTATATTTGTGGGTGTTGTTTAAACACTATTCAAGTGAAACAGCAGTGTCGTAGAGGAATATAGCTGATACAATGGGTCTGATCAGAAGGTAAACATTATTTCCACATTCTGTGGGTTAGAGGCAGAGGTATTCAAGCCTTATCGTGTTACTTTTTGTAAAATGAATTAAAAAGTTGAACTGTATACAGTGTATATGACTGTTCTTGTGCTCCCTAGGTGTTTACATTTAGAGAACGATGCAATGACATATTGTGTTTCCTTGAATTTATTACTTAAGTCTTAAATTTAGCTCCATAAAACCTGCAGAATCCCTTAATAGCTTATTGGAATGGCCTCATTTAGGTCATGGAAGACCAAGCCATTTTGTGCTTAAAGTTAACCTCTTAAGTTAAGCATCCACTGTATTTTTTTTAGTTTAATGACATGGGATGGTCAAGCCCACATCTGAACTGATCGCTTGATTCCAATCATTTTCATTTCAAGAGATTGTTATCCTACAGGTGCATTCACTTTTTGTCTATCTATCAAGACCATGATAGTTTCCTTAAAATAAAAGTATTTTTAAAAAAAGTTTTTTTTTATTTTTTTTTTATGTTGGTCGTATGTTTATGTGCTTGTTTGTGCCTGAAATCACATCCTGGCTAGATGTGAATGATGCTGTGTATTATAAACACAAAAAGCCTGTCTTTTCTTTGCAAAATGTTGCTGACCCCCCTGGCAACTGTTACAAAGGCAGCTATTCATTATTTGTGAAAAGGTGCATTACATTATTTATTTTTTGACTTTCCACCTCCCTTGCCATATACGGTATATTTTGCTTTTATACACCTACTGACAATGTAGAAACAGGAAGGGCGAAGAATAGAAGTATATTTTGATGCTCAGGTGATGTTTTTTCGTACCCTCTTTGTTTGTTCCCAAACAACCTTGTGCTGTTTGAATGTTTCTAGCATATTGTAATATGTGCAAAAGGAGGTTTTATCATATTTTTTTATAAATAAGTATATTGCATATAAAAATATACAATTAGGGATGCACTGATCTGGCATTTCTATTGATACCAATAATGAATAGCTCATTGTAGCTGATACCGGTAAGTTTTACATTTTAATCTTTTAACCTGAAACCGCTAGCTAATTTATTAAAAGCAACTCGTTTTAAAAATAGGTGTCATTCAAAAGCTTGCAGTCTGCAATTGACAATCTGACCAAATCTAAACTCCTGCTATTTAAGGTGTGATGGATGTAAGATGAATCAGAAATGTGCCTATATTACAGATGTATGCTGATTTTAATGAGAAATAAATGACAATACACTTGCATAAATTGTATGGTACCAATTTATGAGTATTTACGGTAATCCTGATGAATCGTTAACAGAGTCGTGTTTTTAGCCATCTCACGTCACTCTGAGGATTATTTCAAGATCTATGCACCGTGGTACGTTGTGTTTGGGATTGTTTTAATCGCGATCCTTCGCTGTAAGTAACAATGTTCTGTTTTCCATATTCTGTTTGTTTCATTAACTAATAAGTGAAAATGATTGCCCTCAAGTTACATTCATGTTTTCATTTTTTGCCTCATGAAACGGAAAAAGAATATGGAAATGGCATGTCATTACAGCAGATGATCCAGATTAAAACCAGTCCCAAAACAACGCAACCATGTGTAGAGATGTTGAAACAATTCTCACAGAGCTACTATCCTGGCTCTTGCTGTCAGACACACTCTAGACACTTCAGACTGCCCCTTTAGAGTTCCTGCCTGAAAGAAAGAAGCCGCAGGCAGTCAGAGATTCTCAGCCGCAAGCAAATAAGCCATAACAAATTATTTGGTGAAATATCGGCAGTAGGGCTGCAACTAACGATTATTTTGATAATTGATTATTTCTTCGATTAAACGATTAATCAGATAAAAAACTGAAATTGTATTTCCTGTATTTGATGTGACTTTTAAAAAAACAGAAATGATAAAAGGCGTAAGTACTTGGTTCAATTTATGGTACTGAATTCATGATTCTTTACTCTCACAAAACTTTGAACAAAGCCTGAACTATGAAATGTTAAGTTTGAATTTATTATTATTATTATTATTACTTTCAGGACGTATGCAATGATGGTCACCCTCATGCCAATGAGGGCATGAGGGTGAGTAAATGATGAGAGAATTGTAATTTTTGGGTGAACTATTCCTTTAATCAAAATGATTGCACTCCCTTCCTCCATTGTGATAGGTTTGAGTGACAGATGCACTCGCTCGCTTTCAGAGTGAAATTTAAAGGTGCTATATGTAAGATTGACAACAAGCATTTGAAATGAGTACTGCAGTCCAAATTCAAAATATTGGAGAGTTGTCTGCCCCGCCCCAGACTCGAAGCTCATGCTGGTTGCCAGAATGTTGACATGCAAATTGGCCAACTCAACATCCGTTTAAAAGAGTTTCTGGGCTTTAAGCTGTCTCCATCTTCCAAAGGCATCTCCAATATTTATCCTTGTTTCACTACGCCTCTAGTCATGGTGGTTTTTAGATGGATGGCGAGGCTTTTTAGGTCGGGTGGAATCTGTTTTCTCTGATCCAGTTCGTTTGCTGGCTTCCATGGCTGTAGCACGCAGTGTTGTTTGCCTGCAAACTTGTTCAAATCTGGCAACCCGGCGGTGTCGAAATACTATTGGTGAGTGGGCAGTGGGCGGGATCACACAGGCCAAAACAAAAACAGAAATTCCGGCCGGAATGGAAACTTCCAAGCAGAATATACTGGCTGTAGCATTGTTATCGGAGAAGCCAGTATTTCAACTTAACATGTTTCCTAATTCTCTAATGACATATTATGGTCATTTTATGATTTAGTACAGTAAAAATATTACTGTTAGCACCTTTAACAGAGACTCACAGTTTTGTGAAATGGAAATATGCGCCTGATTTTGAACTCATAACGTGTACATTCTAAAACATTAAAAAAATAGCAGTAAAAAGTACAGTTGTGCGCTGGAGAGAAACAACTCTTATGCACATCATACAGCACAATCGCTATGTCAATGTACCTGACGCAGCATCCGGTCCACATGAAACTGTATTCTTATTATGATCTTCCTTGAAGTGTTTATGAAGTGTTTTCGTGTGCTGGACAACTTGGGTTGTGTTTTTCCACTTCAGCCTGCTTTTCAATCGAAATCAAATGACGTCACTGACGAAGCTTCTCTGTGCCCGCCGCACATATCCAACTAATCGATAATGAAATTCATTGTCGAAGATTTTCATTGTCGATAATTATCGATTTTTATCGATTAGTTGTTGCATCAGTAATCGGCTGTAATTTCACTATCGACGGTTTTGATTTTCCCGGTTATCGACCAATAATAATCAGAATCCCTATATACAATTGTTTAGAGGTCAGGACCTCATTATACATTTTTTCCTCCAACTTCCATATAGTCTTGCACTCTACATTATTACCGACACATTTTGTTTGTACTAGTTACTTTTCCATAATGCATGTTTAAATGTAGCATCTAACTGCAATATTGCTGTTAAACTGTTACTCTAAAAGTTGGTTTAGATCCCTATTACACAAACTCGTGTCTTTTCTCAAGCTTAGAAAGCACCTTGCTCACCCTCTCAAGAGTCTTTCAAGTGTACGTCTATGCTGAAACACCTTTTCTTGCCCTCAGGATAGTCCATTTTTATAATGTCTTTATGCAGCTAATCATACATTACTGTGCTAATTATCTCTTGCCTTTGACCTGCCTTTGAAAGGGTTGCAAGTGGGACACGTGCTGTACTCATAGGAGCCCAAGGAGAGGTTGAAGGGGAGCTATCCTTTCCTAAATCCCTCCTACCTTAATTCCCCAGCTTTACTGATTCTCGTTTTTTAACTTCTGGTTTATCGCATGAGGTGTTCAGAACATCTTTCGATTTTGTGTTTCACAGAGAAATGGTTATTATTATCAGGGAGAGGCTGATGATAAATGTCAGACCATTTACAGATCCCCTGCCAATAAGCCACAAATTCTACTTCTCCATTTGTCGACAATTGACCCCAAGAGATTCCAGACAGGAATTAGTCCCTATCTGCTATGAGCCCACAGTAAAAGTGATGGTGAGATTTCGTTATGATCTCTTAATTCCCGCAGATAGACACGTCTATGCCAAGGCTGTATGTGACATAAGATTAATATTCTTTATTTTATCTCTTTTATTTATGGCTGTATTAAAGCACTTGACATTTGCACACCTTTTAAGTGTATCTCACACCTTGCCTCTTTAAGTTATGGCTTAATCTAAATTTCTTAAAGTTCAGAGCAGGCACAGAGCTTTTCTTAGAAAGGAAAGGTACCTCAGTGGGTGTATTGAGTTAAAGAGATAGGATTCTATATTTTGGATTAAATCTCTGGCATAAGAACATATGTAAGAGATTCGTGCCCTGTTAATTTTCCCTTTAGATTTAAAAAGACAGCATTAGTCACAACTTAGAGAGCCTTAAAAACCCAGCCGGTAACAGATTAGTGTGGATATTACTAATGTTAAAAGTTAAACAAGTAAAGAAAGTTAGGAAGACGACCTCATGTGCAGTTTTTACAGATATGCATAATTTAATACAGTGATGCTCTACTGATGAAAAACTTTGTGTGAGGGTAAGATAGTAAGGGAGATGTGTGATTTTACAGTAGACTATGATTTGCCTTAGGAGGATAATTACTGCATAAAGTTTGAAAAAGTTTCATTTGTCATTGTTTAATATGTGTTGATTGGGATCAGGTAAAACTATGAAGCTAGCAGATGACAATGTGAAAGATTTCTTTTTGTGGGATAATTTTTATAATTCAAGAATTTGATAAACGTTTATAAGGCAACACTTGGCTGGAAATGGGTCTCACCAAGGATGTTTCAGTGTTGTGTAAAAACTGCACACCTGTTTTTAAATGCTGCAATTAAGGTGACTGTGCTAAGGAGAAATATGCATATATTATGCACTTTTTTCTTCTTCACCCTACTTACTATTCAAGATCTCTTCACAGTTATTTTAATACTTTAATAAGTACTTTTGAACAGTCTGCTAACAACTAGAGAGAGAAAAGCCAAAGAGATACAAGAATAATTATGTCTCTCTAGTTTTTAATCTTGAAAGGCTGCACCTGATTGATTTACATATTACTGTTTCTTTAGTAAATAATGCAAGCCTTTAAACCAAGTCAATCGAAAAAGTATGTTCTTTTCAGGGATGATGGTGCAGCTGTCCCCCTTTAGTAAAGGTTTGCAGATTTTGAACACTTTTAGCTATTTTGCTTCTAAAAAAAAAAAAAAAAAAAAACCCCGGGTAAAACAGTTTTTGGTTGTGCAACACTTGTTTACTTCATCATGCTGCTGAAAAATAATTTCCGTTCTTACTGACTAATTGCACATCTTGTAGCTGTTTGCCTTTTTGAGGAATAATGTTCAAGGAATGGTACTATAATAGCTCAGATTTTCCGGTAGAGGAAATGCCTGTTTTACTGTGACAAGACACACCCCCTGTGGTTTTCAGTAGATTATTGCTGGATAAATGTGAATTCTATTGTTGGCAAAAAGCTTTTTGAAAATTGCAGGTATATAGGTGCAATGAAAAAAGACGGGCATGATCTTAACCAGATCAAACCCTTTTTTTTTTTTTGTGCCATCTTCACCCTTACTCTACTGAAATGCAGTCTGTAGTTCTCCAACTTCAACAAATGGTGCCATTTATTTTCTTCTGCTTGTTCAATTTGCAGCCATATCTTTTGTCAAAATTGCTGTTTTTTCTGACTCTTTAATTCCCAAACAGCAATATTCTGTAATTCCCTCCAAGGTTTCGCAAGGCCATAATAGCCTTTTCTCAATCTTCTCTCAATTGTGAGTTTGCTGTTGGTGAAAGACAGCGTTTGCAAACCAATTACTTTAATAGAGAAAAAAACACCTTTTTGATTTGCATTTCAGTGCATGTGATAAATTCCTAATCTCATAATTACACTGTAGGTCTGTTAATGGAGTGTATTTTAATGAATCAGGCTTTTGCATGACAATGAGCTGTCATTGTGACAAAGGAGGTGTAGGTGTCAAAGAAAGTGATAGAGAGGGCACATCCAATTAAATGTAAAATCGTGATGCCCATTTTAACTGACCACACAGTTTGCGACCAGATTGAATTGTTCTTAATTATTTTCATTGTGGGCCACTCTCACAAGTAATACAAATATTCTTTAATTATCTGCTGTGCAAATGTTAGAACATTACTGCTTTTTTGATACAATGTATTTGTGTGCCTCCATTATAAGATGCTGTTGATTTTAATAGTGTCTACTACAACAGACGTTACATTGTAATTTCAAGATGAGTCTACTCTGACCATTTCTGTATTTCCAGCCTGAGCTCACATAAAATTCGGCAAGTGTGTGCCGATTTTTCTTTAGCTGAAATCAGTATACGTTGACCGAATTTGAAAACACTGCCTCCAGAAGCTAAAGCGGTGTTTCAGAGCATATAGACAAGTGTGACATTCATTTATATCCACGAGAGCTCGCCAGAAGCCAGTTGTAAAAACAATTGTTCTTAGCTGAACAGAGTGTAAAACAGTGAAGAGAAATGCTTATTTTATTTAATCTACCTCCCAACCAAAACACAAATCTAACCCTAACCATTAGTAGAGACAAAATGCAATGTTAGGGATAAAAATGCAACCTCCTTATCACGCTCGTGATTGTTTATACAAACATGATTAATTCCTAGTTTGAATGGGGATTGAATTGTGGTCTCCCATGCAACTGATGCAACACGCTAACAGTCATGCCACGAGGGAAAGTAATTGCTATTGAGCCGTTCCAAATATGTCCGATGGGAGATGACGGAAACAGCATGCCAACTTCCTGTGTGATCATGTTGGTATTTCATACCTCAAAACCAGCAGAGGCCTATCAGAATATACAGTGGATTAGCACTCCTTTTTTGACATGAGCCTAATGAGAGACAGAATTATCACTCAGTGTGTTTTAGAGATGCTCCCCAGTTCTGCTTGTGCACTATAATGAGAAGTAATAGGTTGAAAAACACTATGCTGCAGGGCATTGTATGAAGAGAGGTACAGGCATTTCCTGCAATGGTGCGCAATACAATGCCCACACTTTCCTCTCATGTTCCCGATGGTGAGGTGGCCTACAGACTCACTGAGTGCTCTTGTCAGCACAGTGGTGGAAGATGAGCTTTCAGTATATATGTCTGAGAAGATCTCAGCCTGTCAAGTTTTTTTTGTGAATTTTTATTGTATGTGTGTGAGTTGGCTTATTTTGTTGTTTGTCAGTTTTGATGCCCCTGTATGGATGTACTGTGAATTCTGAGAAGCATCTTGCCTGACTTTCATAAGATCACTTTATACATTGGATTTGGAAGGTTGTAAGTGTAGATTGGAAAGTGGTATGCTTGCCTGGTGTTCACTGCTTTTTTATAAGCTGCATAATTATCAGCATGTAGGTAAGTCAAAATTCAGATCCATTTTTATTAACATGCATTAAACGGAATAAGCGTTTCTTTAGATATCTGTTCAGATCTATAATTGGAGGAAAAAGTTTCCTGCTGTCACACTGTGGATGGATGTGCGCTCTATTTTGTCCTCAGTTTCAGGTCGTTAGTTTGGTGGTGGGGTGGGGTATGGTGCCTGGTACCCTCCATCGATCAAACGTTTTTCTACACACGCTGTTAACGAACGCAGCCTCAACAGTTTCCAGGTTCCAGTTGCTGCTGAAACCACAATTAAAATAATTGATTGTTGAGCAGATTGATTATTAACAGATTTAAACAAATGCCTGCCCGTCAGCAATTGTACACTGCAAACAAAGGATAATAAACACCCCCTAATTGCTCTTGACTGTTGGCTGTGTTTTCTGTTTACAATATAGGCAATACAACATCGTGCTTGTTGTGACATTACATTACCTTTTTTTTTTTTTTTTTTGTCTGTATTGTTTTCTTTGAACTTTGGAGAGCCACGATTGTAAAAAAACTGCAATTTTATTTGTTTAACATCAGTCTCTGTGATCTTGCTTGCTGTAATTAACTGGTTTCTGATTTAATTGATTGATTTTGATCGATCTGACTTTGATTGGAATACCTGCCCTTGCCACTGAGGGGCAGTATAGGGCATAAGAATTAACATTTCTTCAATTCAACAGGTGTATATTGTCTGAAGAGCTTCTGCATAACTTGATCATGAAGTGTATGGAGAAAGAGTGAGAGTAAATTTTAGGGAACGGATGCAGATATTATGGAGGCAAATGTATCTAGTTAAACACTAGTCAGGCTAAATGGACACTTGGACAAAAGTCCAAAAGGTCAGCCTGAGCTTTGTGCTGTAGTCTCCTTCTTATGATTTGACAACCCGTTTCCATGACGACTGTGATGGTGCCGCATCAGCCAGATATGTTGAAGACTGGAGAATGGGCAGCCCACCCTTCATCGACAAGGCCTCTCTCATCGATTGGGATGCATTAAAGCAGGGGTCGGCAACCTTTTTGACATGGAGTGCCATTTTTTATTTTCCTGGTCAGTGGCTGTGCTGAGCATCTGCAAAATCCTAAAACTTCATTTCCAGGTTTCATTAATATTTTGATTCGACTCAGATTTTTATGTTTTCTCTTTTAATAGTTTAATGTAATTTTGAGTGTGATTATGGTTTAAGGAGGGTGTACCTGTATGCTGGGTTGGAAATCTCAAGGATTAATAGTGGCGTTTTCCTTATTACATCACGTGTTTTTCTGAAAGCAAAAAGAAGCAAATGAAACCTGGAATGTAGGCTGTCATCCGCGCAGACTGACTGGAGCTAAGCGGCCGCGTTTACTTGCGCAATTAGCCGAAAGTGAAGCGCTGCCGGCTCGTGATGCACGAATGGCTTGCACGCGCTGCACGAGTCTGTTGGGTACACTGCAGTCTTGTCACATTTTAACTTTTTGATTAGCCTCCCATTCAGCTGATGAAAACACGCTGTGTGATCATGAGGAAGGATTACATCAAGATGTAGATTGGAATACAGGTGCGGAATTTATATAAATAAAATGGTCTATTTCTCTCTCACCGTTGCTGGAATGACAGTGATTACCCCTCCGCATGCCAATGCTGGCACGCATGCCACAGGTTGCCGACCCCAGCATTAAAGCCTTGAGAGGTGGAGATGACAATCCTCCTTATATTCCAGCATGCCCTTTCAATGTGTCTCTAAATGCATGTCTAAGTCTTTCTGGAGCACATGAAATGTATATACGTTTCTGAATACGTTTTCCCTTAAGAAAGTTTCTGATATGTTTGCATACTCTCAAAACCACTTTTAAATCAGTCCAGTGAATATGAATACTTCTTTGTCTTGGACATCTTAAGTGTTGTTTCTGATATAGTTAAAACATGTTTCTACATTCTGTTAACCCTCTCCATTCAGTTTTAATACTCTTTTCACTTCAGCATCTAAGACACATGCTCTTCTTTTTTGTGGCCTCTAGATAGCTCTGTAGAGCTGCTAAAAAAGCCCAGCACCAGTAACTGTGTATTACAGTTTATTTAGTCAGTAAATGGAAGCCTATTCTTCACCTTGCATGTTATAAGCTTTCTGCTGCCGTCACCGTGTTTAGCTCTGTTTTACTAGCTTGTGGTGGAAGCAAGCATCTCTCTCATGATGTACTTTGAGTTGAGGCTGATAAGAAGCTCCCCACGCACAGCAACAGATTCAGGCTTTGTCGTGCTTTTCCATGCATTTGTCCTTACAATCTGCGTGCTGTGACTGCTGTCTATGAGCGGAGGAAATTCTGATCATGTTGTGGATGAAAATGTATCTTTTAATGTTACAGTTTTATGTGATGAATGAGAGACCATTTGTGTGACCCTTAAAATGTAGCTAGCTAGGGTAGTGAAGTACACTACTGTAGTTTTTTGGTTTTACATTTTTTTCTTTTGATGGAGTTGGTTGAAGACTTAATGGGAGACAGACTTTAAGGGCTGTATCTTGTCAAAAACGTCTCTGTTTTTCTGGCACCATGCAATTGCAGACTTTGACTGAAGTCTCCACTGGGCTCGAACCTTTTGTTTTAATAAAGCATGCTCCCTCTAGTCTAGTCCATCACTTCAGCTGGAAGACAGCATTATATTGTTTTTAAATCAAAGGAGCTGATGTGCAATTATTTTAATACTACTTTTTATATTTGAAAAGTTGAAGCTTGCTTTATAAAGTGATTCTTTGAATCTGTTTTTTGAAATGTCATTAAATTTGTCATCAGTTTATCTTTGGAAAAGCAAAGGACTTGCATGCAAATGTTGTCGAGATAACAGTTGCTGTTCTTGTTTTGTTTCTCTTTCTTTCTCTCCCTGTTCAAATGAAGGTCAGCTGCATCTGATTCTATTTTGGAAATGGAAATTTGGAGAGTAATGGGAGTGTTGTTCCGTTCATGAGGAGTCAGCACGCCTAACTGAATATAGATCACGGAATAATTCTCAGATATGACATGATAAAAGCTATTCTTACTTTGTTGGGGCAACCATAAGTACCTCCTCAAGATGGGAATTTAATATACACGAACAGTACAGGAGAGAGAGAATGAAAGAGAACAAGAAAAGGAAAAAATTTCCTCTCCTGGGCCCAAATAGTCGGGCCCCAGAGCTCTTAATTATATGAGAGCGCTAAAAGGAGAGCCAAGCCAATGCTCCTGTGCTCATTTGCATTATGCATTAAGGTTAGCCTTTGTGTGATGAAGAGAGCTGTTTCAGCTTTCCTCTCCTTTCGCTCTTTTACTTAATGCCATCTCTAAAGGCACTAAATGGAGAAGTTCCTGCGTGGTTTGTTTCTCAATAATGCCAGGCCCTGTTTAGACTGTACAGACCTCCCACTCGCACCAGAAAATATGATAAATCATTAGGACAGAGGAAAGGATGGAGAATGAATAGAAATAGGAGGATGCACAAGCAAAGAGAGGGACTGGACAATGGAGCTCGAGTACATTGTGTTTTGGCACAGGACTCTTGTACAAAAACACTCTGACATGCTCGGTCATTAAAGGCCCCATACACACATTCTCTTCCGTGCTCTTAGATCTTGTTTTCTCTTCAACCACAGTGGCCCTCTGCGTTTGATTTCAGGATTTGGACATCCATTCCCTTTGGAGTCTGTAATTGGGAGTCAGTGCTGTAGTGCTCCCCGGTGGCGAGTCCACTAGCAGGTCATCTTATGCCCAGGGCAAACATAATCCTTGCCTGTTCATCTGGGAGACTAATACTGTGCAAAGTAACCCAAGGAGTTGAAGTTTATTTGAAAAGATACACATATTAAACTGCAAAGATGAATGGAGCATATGGTATATTTTCTGGGTTTGTGCTGAGGTGCAGTTTAAGAGAGAAAACCTTATTATATGCTAGTACCTCCTGGAAAAGCCCGGGGCTAAGCACTTTATTTTAAAATCACAACTGTGCCAATGGAAACCTGTGACCTGCTGCAGAAAGATACTTGACAACCAGTGGTAAACATCCACAACTTCAAGTAAATTATGTTGGTTACACCTGAATTTGAAATCGCACAAAATAAGTGTCATCAAAATCCAGATTGCCTCTTTTAAACCCTTAAAGGCTTTAAAAAATTGTGCAGTCCCTTTCAAGTCTGTAAACTACTTCTGTTAACATTTTTCATTGTTCTGGTTTATAATCACGTGGCTGACCTTTAGGTAAGATGTAGCCTAGGTCTTTGCCTTATCCTCCTCTTGAATTTGGGTGACATTGCCTAGATTACTCTAAGATTTATGGTCTCATTATTATAGAACAAATTTCTGAATAATGAAACATCAGCGACTGCTTCCAGAGTTTGTGTGTGTTGAGGCCAGAGTCGGCATCCCTCTGGTGTAAGATTAGTCCATAATCATTTAAAGCTATTTTGCTGGACGACATTCAGTGAGTGTGTGTGTGTGCGCTTAGCTTTATGAATCTCGAGGTTCGATGGGTAATGATGATTTGGCTCATTATGAATCATAAAGCAAACCAGGGGGGAAAACTAGCCCAGAAACGACATGCAGGAAAAGACCTGGGCAGATAGCCATATTTCCCCGGGACTGACTGCCCAGACGCATGTCTGCTTAGACCATTCACACACTCAATATTTTGTTTTCTCTGCTCTTAGGGGTAGAGGGAGACGCTGGTCGGTCTAAAACAGTGATCCCTCATAGAAGCCTATTTAAGTTTTTTAGAATTTATCGGTAATCTGGTCACTTACAGTGACACATTTTATCCCATTTATAGTTTGGTACATTCAGTTACAGAATATTACATTGAGTATAGTGGGGGCATGTCCCAGATACTTGCTCCACAAAAAGCTCAACACCTGATACATTAAATGAGCTCCTATAGGACTTAAGCAGTGGGATCCATTGGTACATCACACAGCAGGAACTTATGCACTAGAGGTCTGCACGGGCCTTAAAATTAAATCCGAACCCGACTCATCCCCGAGACTGTGTGGCCCGACCCTACTCAGCCCGAACGATACCGTCAGATTACAACCCAACCCAAACCTAAATCGCTCAATTAATAATAATTTCTTCTCTTAGCAAGTACTGTTGCAGTAGGCTATATTTTATGAAAGCATTATAGGCAACATTTGTAACAGTACTGAAACAGTAAACATACACAGTTTTAACAAGGCACGCAGCCCCTTAGTACACTAGAGCAGAAGCGAAAAAAGCATTGACTTACCGTTTATTTGCTGTAACTTCACTTGGTGCAGAACAATCTGAATAATATGAAACAATGCAACAGTCCCCTCTATACAGCCTGAACTTGTTCAGAATGGTAAATATTTGTGACACCTGCACTAAAAAAAATCTAGATGCAGCGCAAAGAATGAAACAGAGCGCAGGTGTCTCCACATGCGTTTTTGAAAATTTTAAGTTCTTTTTAACTTGACATGGTGTTTAAAATGTGCTGGTCCTGCGCAAGTAGCTGAAGAAACAGTGAGACACGACGCAACAGTCAAAGACATTCGTCCAGCATGTGTTTACATGGGAAAACAATGGGAAAACAGAGCAGATGCATGCAAAAACACGTTCGGTGTGAACGGCCCCTAACTCATCCAATCACGCGTGTCTGAGTGAGAGCGCGTGTGCGAAACAAGTTCGGTAGGCCTGTTTATTTTTTCATTCATACAAACCCGAACCGGCCCGAACCCAAAGTCCTACTTGAAAAACTGACCCGAACACAGCCCGAAACCCATCAGGTTCTCGGGTCCCGTCGGGCCTGGGTTGGGTTACAGACCTCTATCATGCACACACTGACATCCTTGAGGACTGGCCCATGTTGTTCCTCCACATTCTGGGGAACTCTAAATCCTCTTTATTTTTTATTTTTATTTTTTTGTGGACAACTCACAATTCATATGTTTGGGTTGCTATGGCATGCACAGATGTGATGATGATAATTCAGACAGCAATATTTCAGGGACTTTTAATATTTGGCTGTGAAACTCCAACACATTTTGTCATTCGACCAGAACCCGATGTTAATTATCACAACCACAGGAAGCCGAACAGGTTGATGAGACATTTTATGTTTTTTAAATTTAAAAACAAAATTATTTTATGCCCTCAGTTGCTCTCCATGCTGATTGGATATGAGAGGGTCTGGCATTTTAGAGGCATTGGTGACCTGTCCTTTAAATTGATGATCAATTCCCTAAGCATGTCTGACATTTGCTTATGGGCTGCTGTTTTATGCTTGCGTGCAATTATAGGCAATATTGCAGAGGACAGAGCAGATAGAGAAAAGGCAAGGGAAGGGTTGTGCTTTGACAAAATCATTTTATTGGAACAAACAAAGTTTTCAAAAAATCCTGTCTGTTGATACTCAAAAAAAGAACTTATAAAATCTTCTATTTATCTGTTTATCATAATATTTTATTTTGTGCAAATCCAATGCAGACAGAACAGTCTATACCATAAGGTCTGTAATGCTATGGTAAATCCTGTTTTGAGTGCTAAATATGCTTCTAATTATACAGTTTGGTTGGTTTTGAGAGTATATTAACAGCTACAACCAGAGTTTGACAGTGAGTTTGGTTAATGTGTGCTATATGAGCGGAACTGCAATCAACAACTAGTTTAAATTTGGATCTTTTGTGCTATTGACAAGTATGGCATTAGGCATGAGTTATTCTTTGCTGTTAATCACTAATGTTAGTGCTAGGGCTGCTCGATTTAAAAAAAATAATTTAAAAAATCGTATTTGAAGTGCAATAAGTAAAAACAAAACAAAAACAAAATTAAGTAATCTTTTGCCCAAGCTTTACTTTTTCTTAAAGGTGTTAATACATGAGTTTTCTTTAAAAACAAAACAAAACAAACTCAGACCTCTTTCTGAATTAATTGGATCGGATGAATCGGGAGAGTTTTTGACCGAATGCCTGATTGGATGAAAGCAGTATGATCTCCTTGATATTTAGAATAAAAATGTAATTCTTAAAGACACAATTCAAAGTGTTTAGCTGTAATTATTACTGTTATCTGTCAGGATGGGAGACGAAAGAAATGTAACTATTCTGATTCCTCTTAAAGATTCTGGTTCCTTAATGGTTCCAATAAGGATTCCAGTAATTCTTTTAGTACTTTTGAGGAAGAATTATTTGATGAGATAACTCATAGTCTCATTATCAGATTTCACAAATGAGAAATACAGTTCTTATTGTATTTACTCCCCTCTGCAGCTGGTTGCAAAATGATGAGATCATTTCTTGTGTATCTTTAACTGCACATTGTCATATGAACAATTCAATAAGTGCACTGCTTGATTAAAGTCTCACAGGTCTGAAGTAACATTACATAACAGTTACATTTTCAGAGACAGTTACACTGTTTTATATACAGTGGTGGCCAAAAATATTGGCACCCTTGGTAAATATGAGCAAAGAAGGCTGTGAAAAAAAATCTGCATCGTTTATCCTTTTGACCTTTCATTCACCTTTTATTGAAGTAACATAATTGAAACAGGGGAAATATCTCATTATTAAATACATATTTTTTTTCTCCAAAACACATTGGGCACAATTATTGGCACCCCTAGAAATTCTTATGAGTAAAATATATCTGATGTATATTCCCATTCATATTTTAATTTTTTTTTAGTGCACCTGGGTGACTAGGAACATGAAATTGTTCTGCCATGATTTCCAGTTTCACAGGGGTATAAATATGAGATACCATATAGGCCAAATTCCCGTAATCATCAATCACAGTGGGTTAGACCAAAGAATATAGTTCTGATGTGCGGCAAAAGGTTGTTGAGCTTCAAAAAATGGGAAGTGGCTATAAGAAAATAGCCAAAGCATTGAAAATGGCCATTTCCACCATCATGGCAATAATTAACAAGTACCAATAAACTGGAGATGTTACGAATCGGCCTGGAAGAGGACATGTGTCTATATTGTCTCCACACACAGTGAGGAGGATGGTTCGAGTGGCCAAAGAATCTCCAAGGATCACAGCTGGAGAATTGCAGGAATTAGTTGGGTCTTGGGGTCAGAAAGTCTCAAAAGACATCATCTACATCACCACAAGTTGTTTGGGAGGGTTTCAAGAAAAATAAGCCTCTGCTGTCATCCAACAACAAACTCAAGCGTCTTCAGTTTGCCAGACACTACTGGAACTTCAAATGGGACCTGGCTTTATGATCAGATAAAACAAAAATAGAGCTTTCTGGAAGCAAACACCAGAGACGGGTTTGGTGCACAATGAGATGAAGAAGTACCCATTGCCCACGGTTAAATGTGGTGCTGGAACTTTAATGTTGTGGGGATGTTTTTCTGCCAGAGGTCCTGGACATGTTGTTCGGATACATGGCATCATGGACTCTATCATTTACCACCAGATACTGAATCAAAACCTGACTGCCTCTGCCAGAAAGCTTACAACGGGCCCTGGTTGGATCTTCCAACAGGACAATAATCCAAAACAAACATCAAAATCAACACAAAAATGGTTCGCTGACCTAAAATCAAGGTTCTGCCATGGCCATCCCAGTCCCCTGACCTGAACCCCATAGAAAACCTGTGCGGTGAACTAAAGAGGAGAGTCCACCAGCATGGAAGTCTGAATTTGAAGGTTCTGGAGAGATTCTGTATGGAGGAATGGTCTCAGATCACTTGCCATGTATTCGCCAACCTCATTAGGCATTATAAGAGAAGACTCAAGAGCTGTTATCTTGGCAAAGGGAGGTTGCACAAAGTATTGAATAAAAGTGTTCCAATAATTATGGCCAATGCGTTTTGGAGAAAAATATTTATTTAATAATGAGATATTTCCCCTGTTTCAATTGTTTTACTTCAATAAAGGTTCGAATTTTGTGATTTTATTTTGAGTGAAAGGTCAAAAGGATAAACGATGCAGAATTTTTTCACAGCCTTCTTTGCTCATATTTACCAAGGGTGCCAATATTTTTAGCCACAACTGTAGTCTTACTTCAGGTTTGTGAGACTTCAACAGCTCTTATTTCATTTAGAGTTGGACATTCATAACTTGTGCATCAGTATAAGATTAAAACGACAGCTCTGTATGTTTTGCGCTGTAGATTCAAACGAACCGGCTCATTATAATAATTCTTTCGGGAATCTGACTGTACTGGAATGACTGTATATTTTAAGTGGTAGATTCAGAAGAGCCGGCTCATGTGAGTAATTTATTTGGGAATCAAAGTACACTGGTAGCACTGTGTGTTTTACGCTGTAGACCCAGTAGAGAGTGCTGCAAAATGCGCTAATGGAAACACTGGCAAAACATTTTAGTTCAGTGTTCTGTCTGCATCAGCTTGGACTTGCACGTAGGGGAACCGTTAACAGAACCAAAAGTCATGAAGATCAAACGATT
This sequence comes from Myxocyprinus asiaticus, assembly GCF_019703515.2. Classification (NCBI taxonomy): domain Eukaryota; kingdom Metazoa; phylum Chordata; class Actinopteri; order Cypriniformes; family Catostomidae; genus Myxocyprinus; species Myxocyprinus asiaticus. The sequence continues at coordinate 2,507,605 of NC_059380.1, read as the reverse complement.
CAGGTATTTTTTAAAGAATGGAACATGAACCGATTCTCTGTACTCAACCCTAGTTATCTGTCACTGTGGTTACAGATATTACTCAAGGCTTTCATGAGGTGGAGAAGGACTGAGCAAGTTAGAGGACTGACTTTGGTTACCTGTCCATACAGATAATATTCGATCTGCTCTTGTCTGCTGTTATATGTAAAGGACAATTTGAGTCACAACGGTTGTCAGTTCCTCACTGAATGGACCAAGTCCATGGCAATTGGGTGGTGGTACCTTAATGGAGGTACATTAATCGTCAAAGAAGCATAACGGCTGTTAACACAATGGTTGCAGGTTTGATACCAGTAGGGAACTATGAACTCTAGAGTTACTGATGTCACTTTTGGCTTATCACTGCTGTGCCATTGAGAATGACACTTGGTTGTTTTGGTGGGACTGTCCCGTGTTTTAGTGTTCTGTAAATCAGTTTGTGCGCTAAATACCACAGTAAGTAATGAGAATCTGGTTCAGAGTGATAGCTACAATTACCCAAGGAGACTTGGCTTCATGGTTTATTAATGTCATAACCTGCACAGAGTTGATCTAATTGGCCTGTTGTCAGGCTCGGAGGGCTTGGCACTAAGCAGACAGGTTGATCCATGACCCAGGGCATGCTCCAGGATGTTTACCTTCGTTCCTGTGATTCCTGACACAAGACGCCACCAGGTGATTGGAGCTTCTGCTCTAAAATCATGACTCGGCTGCTTAATGTGAGACTATTGTCTTTTAACGTTGCCGCTGCAAGCAAGATTCGAGTGAAAAGATTTGTTTCGATAATGCGTGTTTGAAAGAGTAGGTTTGATCCTGAGTGAACTACGTTTATCTTTTATTGTCTGTGAGGTTTTATAATTGTATTTTGATTAATCTGTACTAACTGTAGATAAAACTCTTGTGGTGTACAATGTACAATGTTACAAAATGTGTTTAAATGCCCTCTACCTGAAGTAAACATGGAGCATGTTTAAATTTCAAAGTTACACAGCTCTGTTGTGATAAATCAAAACTTAGAGTGATAGTTCACCCACAAAGGAAAATTCTCTCATCATTTACTCACCCTCATGCCATCCCAGAATATCTCAGCTCGGTTTGTCCTCACAATACTGGTGGATGGGTACCAAAATTTTGAAGCTCCAAAAACACAAAGGCAGCATAAAAGTAATCCATACTACTCCAGTGGTTAAATAATCCATGTCTTCAGAAGTGATATAAGCGTGGGTGAGAAAGAGATCAATATTTTAGCCCTTTTAATATTATCAACTTTCACTTTCACCTTTTTTACTTTTGTTTTTTGTTTTTGGCGATTTGCTTTCTTCATGCATATCACCACCTACTGGACAGGGAGGAGAATTTATAGTAAAAAAGGACTTAAAAATAATCTGTTTCTCACCCACACCTATCACATCACTTCTGAAGTCACGGATTAAACCACTGGAGTCATATGGATTACTTTTATGCTGCCATTGTGTGCATTTTTGAGCTTCAACATTTTGGTACCCATTTACTTACATTGTATGGACCTACAGATTTGTAATATTCTTCTAAAATATTTCTTTTGTGTTCAGCAGAAGAAAGAAAGTCGTACACATCAGGAGTGGCATGAGGGTGAGTAAATCATGAGATAATTTTCATTTTCAGGTGAACTAACCCTTTAACTAAAAGAATACTGATTTTGTTTATTTAGTCTCATTATTATTATTTTTTAATTTTTTTTTTATTTTTTTTTTTAGTTATTGCACTTTAATCATAAACGAGGACATTTTAAATCCATTCTATACCTCAAATTATCTTTTTTTTTTTTTTTACCACTTTTTTATTTCACAATACTAGACATACTGTGGACACAGATGAAGACTGGTACGTTTGTCTCATAATTTTTTAAGCACAACATCTAAACCACACAGACCAAATGTCTTCATTAACCTTAAATATGCTTTGAGGTTTTGGTGAAGAGTGTGCTGCTCTGTCAGGGGATGCAAAAAGTCATTTGCCTCCCTGATGTCACAAAAGCAGTCACCATGGTGATAAGGTTTTGGAGTTATATAAAGAAAACAGGAAAGGATAGTAAGAGAGAGAACAAGGGATGGGTGGAGAATTGTTCAGTGGGAGCAGCTGTACCTCCTGTATGTGATGATTAAGACCTCAATGTCCTGTGGAGGGGGGTGGTCAGGGCAGCATCTCACAGGCCCAGTGCACCATGGGTAGGAACAGAGGGGCCCGATCCTGCGGTGTAATGATCTAGTGCTTCTGACCGTGTCTGTCTCCCGCTGACCATGTTTGTGACCTGGCTGGGAAAATGAATTGTGAATCCTGGTGAAAGATATGTAGAAAACATAGAGTAGAGAAAAGATATAGAAGAAATAGGCTAGTTCACTCAAAAAACAAAATTCTGTTCATTTACTCACCCTCATGTTGTTTGAAACCTTTTGTCATCCATTGAAAACAAAAAGAGATGTTAGGCAGAATGATGGGGGAATGATTTATTAATATAAATAGGGGAAAAGATTTAAAAATAACAGTAAACATTTGCACTCACCTATACTGGTCTGAAAAGCTACAAGTTCCTCGAATCTTTCCCCAGTAAAAGCAGATCCTCGTCCATTGGTTTGCATGACTCCAACAAGAACCAAATACAAATAGAGTACAATTCAATACGAATCAAAACATTACAAGCAGGGACTAAAAATGAAATGTTTTTCATTTGGTTCGTTCTGAGAAAAACAAAAAAAGTATTTTTTTGTTCCGGTTCGGAAGTTCCGCAGCCTCCTTTCCAAATGATAACCAGTTAGCACAAAATAAAAGAACGGTTAATAACGTTCTTTAAAATGAGAGTACTCTGCGCTAAAGGGATGAGTGAAATACCAACTGCAGTGTTACCAGATCTCACAAGAGAAACAAGCCTCAAAACAAGTGCAAAATAAGCCACTTGCCTCACCAAAATAATCGAAAGTAAGCAATTATTATTTTTTTCCTATGTGGTGGATTTATCAGCATAGAAATCATAACAAGCAAACAGTTAATTAACAGTTAAGTATAATTTTAATTACAGATCTGCTTCTCATTCAAAACCCAGCAGCATCAAATCTGTATTAATTCATCATATCTAACAATAATTCATTGAGGACTTGGAAACAACTCAGAAATATACTTTCACCTCTAATAATGTTTTCACTGTATCTAGATTAGCCATGCATGTACAGTATATGTAGTAATAATACATAGTTTTTAAAAAAGTCTTCATTCACAGAATGCGACATCCACAACGGGCAATTAGGCAAAGAAATGTGTGATGCAGCTAGGCATGTGACAGCATCACATTTTCACGGCATGATAATTGCTGAAGCTTTTATCACGGTACACAGTATTATCTCGGTATTGCATTACATTACAAAAACAGGTTTAAAGATAAACTTTATTTTTGTTCTCTTAATACCAAGTTTAATTAATTTTTCAATACCAAACTGGCCTTTAAATGAATTAACAGATAACAAAGAACTTTGAAAGAGCCCTCAACATTTAAAAAACTACCATCAACACCGTAGATACAAAGCCAAATATAACATTAAGTTGATGTCTTAATATTTAAATGGTCATTCTGCCACGGCGCACCTGATCATTAGAAATCAGTACAGACCTTGTCTTGCTTAGGCTAATGCTAAAGTCAGGCTAGACTAATTTTATCAAGCCATCTACTGTACTAGGCTACGACAATAGTATGCATGTTTTTTTTTCTGGATAACAAGCCAGTTGCTAATATATAGCCAGGGCTGGATTGGTAATCTGGCATACTGGGCATTTTCCTGGTGGGCCGATGCACTTTGGGGCCGATTAGGGGCGGACTGGCCATCGGGAGAACTGGGACTTTTCCGGCCGGCTGCGAAACGGGCCAAATAGGCTGCGATAAGCTGAAATGAGCTGCTGCGTTATGCAGAGCAGGCCACAAAACAGCACCGCGATATGCCGAAGGGGCCAGCCATATGCAGAAAAGGACAGCGACCTCCCCCCATCAGATTTTGGGCCAGTTTCTATTTAAAATACCGGGCCGATTTCTCTTTCCAGTCCACCCCTGTATATAGCTAGGCACTAGCTACAAATTTAATAACCACAAGTTTACTCACACTTTATAGCAATGTATGTTTGCGTGGCGTTCTAACTTGAAATTAACATTGAAATGATCATTGTGCCACATTCCCATTATTAACCCTTGTGCGTCAATAATAAAAAAAAAAAGTTACTCAGAGGTCCTTAGAGGACAAAAATGTCCTTGTCAAAAAACTACCATAAAAAATATTATATATTAATATTATTTTCCTCTTTCACTGACTTAGATTTTTTAACCAACATCAGTCCTGATCATAACTTACCAAATATTCATTCATTTTCAGGATATTAACCCTTTAAATGCCAGTTTGTTTACATAATACCACTGTTGTTTTTTACACACACACACACACACACACACACACACACACACACACACACACATTTCTCAATACACACATACAAAACACACTCTGACATTCATACCAACACACACACACAATTTTAGCTGCATCATTTATTCAATTGGCCAGCAGTGCTCTATTATACAGCAAACAGAAAATAGGGGAAAAGCTTGTATTTGCTCCATAGGCTAAACATGAGGAAAAATGGCGGCATCAGGTGGAAAATATAAAAAATTAAAATTTTGAAGCCAGGGCTCCGGAATGAAAGCATAATATCATAGAATTCATGATTTTATGCTTTAATGGCACTGGGATCAAATATTGCAGTTTTAATGGGTTTCAATGGGGACATTTTTGTCCTGAAGGTCCTGAGTGGAACTATTTTGTGTACACAGTGTATTATAGATGTATTATAGGAACTGAGGTTGAAATATCAAAATTCCCCCAAAAATACACACCTTTGGCAAAATGTACGCCGTTGGCATTAACACAGCCAAAATGATCAAAAAAACAAAAATGAAAAAGACAAAAATGTCCCGAAGGTCGCACAAAGGTTAATTACAGGTCTTAGTGTTAGCTGATTACAACTGTGTTTTAGTTGTTACTATGAGACACAAATGTTTCTGTGTAGCCAGCAGAGTTTTAGCGAACTACTCTTCGGCCTCTTGAAAGCAAGCGAAACTATTTGCAAATGGCAACAACAGTTCAATTTCTTTGTCGTCTTAGTTGTCACTTAGCTATTTGTCTTTTATAGTGTTGTTTCTCAGTTTTCAAAAACAGTTTGGAAAAGCGAGCCGAGTCACAACTTACCTTTATCCCGCTGAACTGAACAGACTGATTGTCCCGCTGATGAGCGAACATGTTGGAGATATTCCCGTGTTTTGCTGCCACTTTTCTGCCACATGTTTTACACAAAGGGAAACCATCACTCCCTCTGCATTTTATGGAACCCCAAAATACGTCCACTCTACCGACTTAACCCTGTTAGAAGGCAGATAAAGGGCCGGATGCGTTCCTCCTTCTTCTTGTCCACATGGGTTTGTTTACATCAGAGTGCACATGTGTCATTTGTGCCACATACACACAGTGTTGTAAATCTTGATTCATTGATGGAATAAAAACGACTGTGCGATCAGAAACATCTAAACAATTTGGCTAAAAGGTTATCTAGAATTATTTACGGTATTTTGAAGTGCCCACGATAACAATATTGTGCATGTTAATTACCGTGATATACCGTATAACTGAATGCCGTCACATGCCTAGATGCAGCAGTTTCCTTCAGGATAATTATTTTGGGCAACATGATGTGGTGTAGTTCCAGAAATTTACTGTGATAAACCTTTGGCCTTTGGTTTAATGAAAAAAAACTATTGGAACGAAATTAACCGGTTTTAATCGTTTACCAGCATTTAAAAATGACATTTTCACTCCAGAATCTTTGAAAATCACTTTGTTCGCATTTTTGCTTCTGTTCTGCAAAAAAATAAAAAAAAAATAAAATAAAATAAATAGTTTTGGGTTTTTGTTTTTGTTTTCGTTCCTTGAACCATTTTTAGTCCCTGATTACAAGTATTGCCTCACTTGGTTTTGCTTGAAAACGCAGACGCCACGCATCCACAGTGCCCCCCAGTGGACTGAATTATAACTGCGAGATTTGGCCAGAGATTCAGAGGGAAAATACAGTGTAATACAGTGTACAGGAAAATGAATTTGCGCTGTTTCAGTAGTGTTTTTAATACTCGAGTAGCTGGTGCAGAATGAGTACTCGATTACTCATGAAACATCCCTAATTAAAAATTCGACTTGAATTTCGAAAAGTATTTTTCCTTTGCCCATTTGCCTGCCGTTGGCAATGCTGAGTTACACTGTATTTTACCTCTGAATCTCTCACCAATCTTGCAGTTACAATTGAGTCCACTGGGGGGTGCCGTGGATGTATGTCATTGAGAAGAAGATATCATGTCATCTGTGCTTTTTAAACAAAACAAAGTGTGACATTACACAATACTTGTAATATTTTTATATTCTTGTATATTTTAATAAAACTTGTATATTTGTATTCAGTCCTTGTTGGAGTCATGCAAACCAATGCACGGGGATCTGCTTTTATTGTGGTAAGATATGAGGAACTCTGAAGCTTAATAGACCCATATGTGTTTGCGTGCGTTGAATCTGTAAACACCGGCAGAGCGCATTTTATAAAAAGCCAATTTTCACCACATTTTTCTGGATAATAACATGTGGAATGATAGCCTTTATGTAGATTTTGTGTTACCCTTATACCGCCAGTATTGGTTTCTATGTAAGCTCCATGTGAGTGCAAATGTTTTTGCTGTTGTTTTTCAATATTTTTGTTTTCCATTTTATTAATGCATATTAACACATGAATAAATTCAATATGTCTTGCATATTCTTGGTAACATTTGTGCAAAAAGTTAAAAAAAATTATGTATGCATCATACTTGTTAGTTTTAACTTGCATTTTACTTTACTAGTAATTGAGTACGCGCTTTTTTGGTGGGTTGGATTACACAACTACAAAATTACTAGAAAATTCCCATCCCTAACACCAACATACTGCCTAACACCTTTTGCATCCCGAGAACAGAGAAGCACCACCCAGTCACCTGCCAATCATCCACTGTGCTAAAACAAGAGTTTTAAACTTTGCCTGTTACCTGCGGCTTTTAAAGAAAATAACCATCCGATCTGAAAATTTGAAACAGTGCATACTGTACATACTCATGTACAAGAACTTCACGGAACTTCTTCAGTGTGCCTGATATCAACAGATGAGAAGCATGCACATCTGAATCTCATTTAAAGGGATAGTTCACCCAAAAATGAAAATTCTCTCATCATTTACTCACCCTCATGCCATCCCAGATGTATATGACTTTCTTTCTTCTGCAGAACACAAACAAAGATTTTTAGAAAAGATATTTCAGCTCTGTAGGTCCATACAATGCGAGTGAATGGTGACCAGACTTTGTAGCTCCAAAAATCACATAAAGGAAACATAAAAGTAATCCATACTACTCCAGTGGTTTAATCCATGTCTTCTGAAGCGATATAATAGGCGTGGGTGAGAAAAGAACAAAAGTCTTTTTTACGATAAATCTCCACTTTAACTTTCAATTTCACATGTGAAAGTGAAACTAAACATGCACCACATGTGACATTCATATGTAAAAGTGAAAGTGAAAGTGGATATTTTCTTCTAAAAATCTTTTTGTGTTCTGCTGAAGAAAGAAAGTGGTCACAGGAGATGCATGTGAAATGCATGACAAAAAAAAATATGACAATATGATGACAGTAAATAATGACAAAATGTACATTTTTGGGTGAACTATATACAGTACCTTGAAAAAAAAAAAGCTACACAATTTACTTGGAGACAGAGATTTGCTTTGAACAGTCAGATGGGTCATTTGGCACCTTGCTCACTGATTATGTCTGATGTGAGTCAAGTGTCTGGAGTTTATCAGTGTCAGCATGCTGCAGGCCAAAAAAAGTCTGTCTGTATGCTGTGTCTCTGCCCTTCCTCTAATTCTGACTTTAGTCTGAATTTCTCTCATCCTCAGCATGTGTAGACCTAAGTCCTGTTGGCTGTATGTTCAAAGCAGCCAACAATGTTTCCCTGAGCTGCTTTCCCCTGTGTAAAAAAAACACCCCAGAAGCTGTTTGTACCTCACACACACACATACACACACACACACACACACACACACACACACACACACACACACACACACACACACACACACACACACACACACTCTCTCTCTCTCTCTCTCTCACACACACACACACACACACACACACACACACACACACACACACACAAATATGACCATTAAGACATTGGCAGAAACATTACTTATTAATTTTGTATATTCTGTTCCTAAGGTCCCCACACTTAAAAGTGCACTTACTATATAGAGTGAGAGAGGTAGTGCTTTCAATATTCACATGAAGAGAGGGAATGAGATCAAGATCAGGAGCTCTCATATAGATCTCTTATATATTATGTGTGCATGACGACTGAACAAAAAGCAATTTGTTCCTTCTACACTTCATCCTCAGGGAGAATAATTCAGTAAGATAAATCACACTTAACCAATTTCCTCATTAACGTGTCAATGTTTTCGAAAACCTCGGAAAACGACAAACTGGAATGGCGGAAATATATTATCGTCATGATTGTGTCATGCCTGAAATTACACATACTCGTACACTCATCATAAACACTCTAATGGCCCAATAAAAAACAACAAATAGTTATCTGTGTCAGAGGGTGGCTTAGTTTTTATCTGTACTAAAGTTAAAATACCAACAACAATGGAATTTTATGATTCTCTATACCAGTTTTGATACCACCGCAAAAATAAATATACTATTTAAAGCATTTTAATTTCAGTCCATTTAGCATTTATGAAGCTTTTTCAATTAAGTAAACATCACTTCATGAATATCAAGTAATTATTCCTTTGAATAATGCATCCCTAATATCCACTCACTATCTGTAATACTTGAAGTTTACAACTAATCACAAGTAACTGTAGTTTTGTTTGTCATGAATTGGATATGCAGGAGTTTTGTTGAGTTGTGTTTGTGAATACTAGCATCTCTTATCTTAAATTTGGCATGTCTATGTGCTGACTGCTCCAAAAACAGTAGCTTTGCCAAACTAAATCAAAAAGTAGTCAAAATTTGTCTGAAAGTGATTAGAGTTTTACCAAAGTATTAGAAAGATTTGTGTGTGTGTGTGTGTGTGTGTGTGTGTGTGTGTGTGTGTGTGTGTGTGTTTAATTGTATTGGAACTGACACATTCTAAAAGAGCATGTGTTGATTGTTTTACATTATTAAAAACTATGACATGTAATCTTTTAATTGGACATTTACATTTAACCCTTTGGAACGGTGCCACTTCCTGCAAACATTTAGTTAGCATCTAGACTGATATTTTCCCTCTTCTCTCTGTATTTCTCTGACAGGATAGTTTGAGGAGCTGCAGTCAGGTCTCTCCCCAGAGTTTTTCAGTGAGCTGAAATGCGCAGCCACCGATGAGAGACTCTTCGCTTGCCTGAACTCTCTTAGAGTTTCTCTCGCCGGCAACCCAGTCAGGTAGTGTCCAAAATCTCTATTAACAGTAACCCTCTTAGAAGGGTCATTCTCTGCTCTGATCTCTTAAGTCCACTTAAGGTCTCTTGCACCAAAAACAGACACAACTTATTTTTTAGCTATTTTCACAGTTGGCTTGATAGCACGGGATGAACCTGAGTTCAATTATTCCAAGTTTGCATGTAACTTTTCACATTGTAATATTTGGTTCTGACTTCTTACCACTGTAGTTAGGTAACAACTCATTGTTTTTTTTTTTTTAGGGCTGGGTATTAATGCAGACTTCCCGATTCGATTTTGATTCACAAGCTTTTGATTCAATTCCAATTTTAATATGATAATGATTCATATGGGTATATTTAAGTTATAATGTCCCTTTTGCTTACATAATGTATGAAAGAAATTCTCTCCCAGCTAATGCTGTTAATTATACAGGGGACCTCAAAACTAGTTACAGTATGAAAATATAAATATTACTAATGATATATATATATATATATATATATATATATATATATATATATATATATATATAGTTTTTGATCATTTTGGTCACATTACAGCTTTTAAAAAATGAACAAATCTATGTATTTAATCAATAAATAAGATATTATATTTCATGTATAATGTTTTGTTACTTGTTTATTGTTTAATGGCATCATTTGCACTATTACAGGTATTTACACTGATTTGTTGAATACGTGCTAAAACCGGTACTGTTTCTTTAAGAAAACTGGCATTTCTGTAAAGAGCGTCTATAGATGAGCGCATTTTAATGAGAGAGTCTCGAATGGCATTGCATCATCTCTGCTATGCGTGATTAGAATTAAATGTTTATTTATTTGTATTTTTTTGATCAACATCTGACTTTAGAGAACAGAAAGAATATTAAAAGAGACCTTTTTTGGGTGGGGGGGGGGGGGTTGATTTTTCCCCTTTTTCTCCCAATTTGGAATGCCTGATTCCCAATGCGCTTTTAAGTCCTCCTGGTTGCGTAGTGATTTGCCTTAGTCCGGGTGGTGGAGGATGAATCCCAGTTGCCTCTACGTCTGAGATCGTCAACCCGTGCATCCTATCACGTGGCTTGTTGAGCGTGTTGCCACGGAGACATAGCGCGTGTGGAGGCTTTCACGCCACCCACCGCAGCAACCACACCCAACTCACCACGTGCCCCACCGAGAACAAACCACATTATAGCAATCATGAGGAGGTTACCCCATGTGACTCTACCCTCCCTAGCAACCGGGCCAATTTGGTTGCTTATGAGACCTGGCTGGAGTCACTCAGCACGCCCTAGCGAACTAGCAAACTCCTTGGGTGGTAGCCAGCGTCTTTACCACTGAGCTACCCAGGCCCCTAAAAGAGACATTATTAAATGACAAATGGTTTGCGTGGATCTCATCTTTGGACACACATTACATTGAACAACTTTCTCTCTCAACACGCAGTGAAAGTATCTCGCTGTTGAACACTCCACTATACTAAACAATCACTGGTGAGTGAAATATGAACATTTCCAGCCAGTTGCCATTTGCCAAATATATACATTTTTGTTGCATAGCACGAAATGTATTTGCAAATGCGAGTGATTTCCTCTCGCTGTAGTGGAGGGTTGTGCAAAGAGTAAAAGATCGATCTCTGGATTTAAAAATCGATATCGAGATCATTCAAATGAAGACTGCGACGCATTAGTAAATCTATATTTTTACCCAACCCTAGTTTTTAGTCATGTTTTTGTCACTTTGAATTTACCACCAAAACACAGAACATCACTTGCAAATAATGCGAGCCACTCTCCGAAGTCAATTTATTCGTAGTCATGCAGCGATGATAAAAATTGTATGTCTCAAAAAGTGTGACCGGGTATAGATTAAAGATGCAAAGTATAGATCAATATAAGTTCCATTCCATGATTTGTGGTGGTTTGCTTTATAACAACTGTGAACTGTGAAATGTACCCTAGACCACCTTTTGAAGCATACTCTGGTGCAGTTCACTGATGCACTCCTGAGTTCGGAAAACCAGTTTCACATCAATCAAACAAACTAAACTCAGCCAGCAAATTGACTGATGGTGGGAAAAGCATCCTCAAATGTCCGTTTTCTACCCTCTGTCTGGTCCTTAAAATTAAACCAGCTGTTTTTGCGGCTTGACCGGAATGTGTAATAACCTGTTTTGAACATGTCCATCCTTTTCACACAAACACACTTTTTCTTCAAGCATTTCCTATGGAAAGCATCTTCAAACAATTTTATTAGACTCTGTAACTAGACAAACAAGGCCAGCTTGATATAGACCTAACTCAGTAAATGCACAAGCACACACACTGAGCTGTTTCCCTTGTCTGACCTGGCCACCTAGCAGGTCTGACCTCCGACATTTGCCCGATGGTGTGTGACTCAGCGCCGTGCCCCATGATTTCAAGCTGGAGCAGCATTGCACGCTGTCATTCATTAATATGTATTACCGATTGCTCATGGTTTTCCCTCCCACCTCTTAATTGTTTGATAGCGGTCGTGACGAGCTCACCTGCTGTTCGCCTGCATTTGTACCATAAACTATTTTTTTAATAGTTTTTGAGTCTTTTGTGTCCATTTAAAATGACCCCATTTAAAGAACATTTTATTTTTTAATAAGAGAAATGGCAAGCTGCAGGCAATGGTTTGAGGTGTACAATGACAGGAGAAAAGGAAGGCTTATATTAGAGGAAATGTATGTTTTATGCACATTGTATTGTGACCACGTCATTCTGTTCTGTCTTTGCATCATTTTTTCAGTCTGTTATCTTCTTTTATTGTCTTTTATTTATTTTTTTATTTTTTTTACAGACTGAGCTTGTATTGATCTTTTAGAAAACTGTCAGAATACATTTAATCCTGCACATTTCAGATAAGTGAAAAAAAAACAAAAGTTGCGTTTATTTATTTATTTGTTTGTTTTTTTGTAATCTTTACAGGAGCAGGGGGGGTCTAATCTTTTGTTTGAGCCCGGTCTCATAACAAGAGATTGTCTTATTTGGCTGAAAACATGACCTTAGAAGCACCTTGTGTGTCTTGCTTTAGGACACCCTTCATTTGATCTACTGTCCTTTTCATCTGAAACGTTTTCCTAATTCTGATCACAAAAAATCCAAAAAATAAGTGGGTTAGAGAGCCCAGTGTGTGCGTGTAAATAAAGTTATTACAGCCAGTTAAAGTTAATTTGACAGACTGCACTGAGCAGTGTGTCCAATTTCAAAGACTATGGACAACAAAATAAGCCTCATTTCAGATGATGGAGGAGTGAGAGGGGATGAGAGAGAGAGAGAGAGGAGAGCAAGCTCGAGAAGGAGAGTCTGCGTTAAACTGTTTTCATCAGCACTGCATTCTTTATTGGCATAATTCATGAAATGTCATGATTTCTATTAGCACCCTGAACGTTGTTCTGGCGCATTTAGCTGTTCGTTATGGCCGTGAACGTCGCAGGTGGAATGATCCACAATTGGAAAGCAATGAACGACCTTGAATGACAGAGTCTGGCCCGAACATTACTCACACCTGTGGCCTTCTCCAAACAATTCAGTAAATGTTGAATCGTTGCTGAACTCTCTTTTTAACCAAATAGATTCAGAGCGAGTTTCACTGAGTCCTAATCTAAGTGGAAATGCAAAGCATGTAGACATTCAGTGTTTGTTTATTAATTAAAGAGTAGATTAGCGCATGTTTCAAGTTGAGAGGACCTTGATGCGGTATTTCACAGTAGGGAGGGAATGTGAAGAGTAATTTTTCAAATAGAAAACATGACTGAGCCAAGTAGTCTCATTACCATGATCTTCTAGCTTCCATGCTCTCCAATGAAAAGTGAGAGAGAGGGAAAAGACCACAGGTATTCCCTGATGTTAACGCACATATGGTATTTTATTATAACTAGGATCACCACAAGCCCTTCTCAGCAATTCCCTGAAGGAACTTCTGGATGTTGATATTAACATGCAGTCAAGGCTGATGTTGGCCCACTTTGAAAGTTATACTACCATTTAGGACTGGGAAAAATATAGTTTTTCTGATGCATCCATTTGAACGATCTCGATATTGATTCTTAAATCCCAAGATCGACCTTTAACTCTAAGCAGCAACCCTCTAAATTGCGAGTAAGGGGGGCATGGTTTGCATGAAATAATGGTAATATGAAACCTGTTTTGCAAAACGGGGAGCAGACTATGGGTCTGAACCTGAGACAACCTGTAGTAGGTGGTCTGAACACTGTTGCAACAAAACTGTGGCATGGTTTGCATTAATGAGAAAAAACAAAATTCTGTACTTAGGTCCGCACTTGTTCAGGAAGTAAAATAACTGTTTGTATTTTTTGCCTAGTTAAGCAGGACTACATCATCAGTTGCACAAAAAACACATGTGCACCATGAATGGCAGGAAAACATATGTAATGCTGCAAATACTTTGCTTCTGTCTCCATAAAAACCGTTCGCGAGCATCAGGTAGGAGCCTTCTCTTAGACATGCATATCTGCTGAATTTTGGCATGCCACGCACAGATTCACAAGTGTTGTTCACTCTAATATAATAAAGCCAAATAAATAAAAAGCACACAAATATAGCGACCTGTGTTGTGTTCTCTGTTATGTGCACATTTGTGATAATGCAAGACGGAAAAGCACCATGGCTCGATAGAATCTGAAAGAGTCTGAAACCAGACCAATGCTGTGGGGGTGCCAGATTCGGACCGCAGCAAACATGCCTAGAATGAAAACCACCTAAATCAATCACACGTGTGATCATATTTTGCGCTATGCGACTAAAAATGTCTGTGATTAGCCACTGGCTGGTAAGCGTTCAGACTCACTCACCAGTGATTGAGTATACTGGCCAAAGATGAGATCAACGCAATCCATTTGTCATTGAATAAAAGCTAAAATGTGTCCAGAATGATGAAAAACTAATGATAAAATAACATTTGTAAAGCTAATATTATCTTATGTACAGTACCTAGTTAGAAGGTCCCCTGTAATATTAACAGCATAAGCTGGGGGAGAATTTCTTTAATATTTAAGCAAAATTAACATTATACCAGTAATTGAAGTATACTCATATGAATTGCAATTGAATACGAATAAAATTGATAGCTTGTGAATCAGAATCAAATTAAAATGGGAAATCTGTATGTGACGAGGAGGAGGGCAGGGCTGGGCCGTGACTACACACTCCCGGCCCCGCCCTCCTCCTCGTCACACTCCTCCCTCCTTTGCCTCAGGCCGGGGAACCCCCGGCAGGAAGTACATCCCCCCACCTCCTTTCCGGGGACGCTGTCCTTCCGGCCCCGCCTGCTGGCAGGCTTTTCCCTGCCTCTCTAGAGCTGGGAAGGAAAAACAAAAACAAAACAAAAAGTGGAGAGGGAAAGGGCAAGATGGAGCGACAGTGAGAGAGACAGAGGAGAGAGAGAAAAAAAACTTGCTCGCCGTTCCCAGACACGCCGTCGCCTGGTCCTCGGTCACTCCTCCACCCTCTGGAGATGACAGCCACTCTGACCCTTGGCGGATGGAATGCCCCTCTGCATTTTGGCAGCTGGTAGGGGCTCCACCGCTCCAGCCCCACCTACCCTCGTGTACAGTAGCCGTTCCTCTGCGTCAAGGAGGCCAGCAGTGACTCCTCCGTACCCCAGCAGACAGCCGTGGCTGCTCCTTTGGGCGGATGGCGGTGGCGAGGACTCCACAACAGCGCATCCCTCCTCCTTCCTGAGCTTCGGCACCAATGTAACAGGGTTCAAATGGGAAAGGAGGAGGCGGGAACCGGCTGAACAGTCAAAATAATATTTTAATAAGAACCTAAACAAAAGACACAAAACACAAACATACACACGGCAGCTGCGTGTGGCTTTCTCTTTCTCGAACTGCCACGTCCCGCTGCACTTATCCCTCTCCTCAGCTGATTAGCCCAATTGGGGCCGGGCGTGTGTAGTCACGGCCCGGCCCCGCCCTCCTCCTCGTCACACTGTATCAATACCCAGCCATACTTCTATTTGTGTAAGCTTCTACTTTTCCTCTTTTCCTTAGATGCTATGAAATTTGCTCCACATAGGCGTAGCTAATCGATGAAATACTGTTCAAATAGAAACCTATTATATTATTATCGGTTTTGTAGCCTGATATACATTTCTAGATCAGAGCTTTCTAAAAATACAAATAAAAACAGTATAAACGATATGTTTATAATATTAAACAAAGTTATTAGAGCCCTGAGATGCATTTGGAAGGTCAAACAAACATTTCAGTTTTAGCTCCCATTGCCTGAGTTACATTACAAACCTAAGATTTGAGAACAAAGATTTTCATCTCATCAATGTCAAACTGAGTGTATAACTTGTGTTCAATAATTGATAATTGTACTTGCCATTTTTATTTTTTTTTTTTAATTCTGTTAGCTGGCGTACGAGGTTCTTCATGTCAAGGGAATGAGATGTTGTACTCAAGGGAATTCGTATACTCTTTATCCTGTCTTGGTGAAGGATGAAAATGTATCAGAATTGGTTAAAAACTGTTTTAAAACTTGTTTTAATTATTTCTATCATTATTTGCTCCAAAGTGCAGCCTGATATCTGAGATTCCTTTCAATGATGATTAAAGGCATAAATCATTGTAATTTAAGCTGACTGCTGATGACATTTTGATAAACTGTGTTCTTTATTTCATGCATCACAAACTTGCCAAGTTAAAACTATCCTGTCTTGTTATGCAGTTCTAAGATTAGTTCAGATTTTAGTTCACATACACATTTTGTTGTCACTAGGTTGATAGTTGTCACAGTTCCGTCGCAGCAGATGTGTGTAACTGGTAATGATGAGCTTGATAAACAGTGTTTTGTGTTTGAGGCTGTATGGGTGGCCGTCCTTTGCTTGCCTGGTGTTTGATTTGTCATTTTATCTCTCCTATTCTCTCTACCATGGATGAGAGGAATGAGAGATGAGGGAGCCTGTGCATTGAGCATGCACACCAACGATATGTAGGGGGCGTAATTTATACCCATACATCCTCTTCTTCTCAGGCGAAGCGTCTGATTGGATGAGTGAGTGATGTTTCCATTACCTGCGTCTGCCATTGTGACTGACATTGATTTTTACCCCTCCTGTTTTCCTCCTCCTTGTGTCATTTCAGAAGTTCATCCTCCCATCACAGCGGAATGCTAAATGGTTTTGAAAAAACACCTGTTCTGATTTAGCAGGCCTCATCATGCTCCACTGACTGTGACTGGTTAAATATTGAGCAGGATGACCCAAACGAGGACAGGGCATAGCGTATAGATAATAACCCTTTCCTCTGCTTTGTCTAGTTCTTTTGCAGGATTAGTGCATCATTTCACCCCAGTATGCTGTTTTCAAATACAAGAATGTGTTCAGGAGACACATCTTTTTCACTATAAGTTGAGGATTAAATATTTAGAAAGTATAAATGCTGTTTAATTTTTTTAAGTGATCCCAGCCCATCCCTCTAGCTCTGATCCGAAAATGAGTGAGCCTTGCTTTGCTGTCTACTGCCTACATATTACTACCAAACTACCTTGCTTAAATGCATTTAGCAGTCAATTATATTTTAAATGTAGCCTACAAATAGGAACACATCTTCTCCAGGTTTGTACACAGTAAAGTTTTAGCAGATTTCACATTTTAAATAGTTTTAGGAAATTACAACACTTTTCATCTTCTCTTTGTTCTCTCTTTCTTCTCTGTGTCTCACCCCTCTCGCTCTTTTGCTACCCTCCTTTTTATCCCGGTGTCAAAACTCTGGACAGATGCGCTCTTGTCCCGACATGTGTGAGGGAGATGGAATATAAAACATGTAATTTCCCTTGGGTCCAATAAAATGGGCTGCCTGTTCTCACTTAGAACCTTTAGTGGGAAGGAAAAAAAAAAAGGTTTCTGCACAAGTTATTTCAGAGAAATACATTTCTTTCTTTACTGGCCCTCTCTGTTCTCTGTTCCCTCTTTCCCTCTGCCATGCTTTCTGAAAGACCCGTTAGTTTTTCTCTTTGTGATAGGCAACATGTGCAAGAGTCTTTGATGTGAGACAGAGGGAAGGGAAAGGAGCAGACATGATAAATGAAGAAAGGGTTGGAGCTGAATTTGTGCAAAATGCTAATTATATGATGGGAAGTTAGTTGTCTACAAATATATTTTGAATTGTGATAAGGTGGTGTAATGCAGTGTTTTCCTTAAATAACAGATTCAAAAAAGCCTTTAAGAGAAATCAAAATGGGGAGCATTATCAATTTATTGATAATGAGACATGAGGCAGTACAGGCCTTTTTCTTGATGAATTTCAATGTTATCATGGAGCGTTTCTATAGAGTTGAACATTACATTTACTGCACAAACCGTTATAGTGTTTTAAAGTACAACATGATGACAAGCAGTGTTGATCCGCCTGTCTCCCTGTATCATCCCCACGACAATAACCTCAGTTCTCTGTGGGAGAGCATACAGGTACATTCACCATCACCAGTGTAGAGGAATGTTATTAAATGTATTCACACAGCGTGTTATTTGACTTAATTTCAAATAGTCAGGATTAGCAGAGAATAATGACGCTCAGGACCCAAACGCAATGAAAATAAACGGGGAATTTATTCATACAAAATAAAAAAACAAATTAAAAACAAACCAAAACTCTCATAAGGGGGAAAAACATAAACTACCCTGAAATGGAAAAAAGGGTAATTCAGGCTGGGGCAGAGGGAAACAGGAACGACCGGACCGAAACAGGAACCAGGTAGAGGAAACAGAACCGACAGGGAAGACTGAACACACAAGACTGGAAACAAGACGAACTGGCACTGGACAGCATACACGAGGAGACTAAAATAGGGAGAGAAATCAACAGGATAACAAGAAAGGGCAGGTGTGACTAATAAACTAATAATGGGCAAACAAGGAGGCGGGGTATGATGTAAGACAGAGAGACATGTGGTGATACAGAAACAAAACAATGCCACGTGCTCTAACAAGACAACAAAACACCCGAATGAGCACACATCGCCAAGACAATAAGGCAATATACGCCCATGCCAACCGACAAACAAGATGAGAGAATGCGTAGCAACGCCAAACAAAGCGATGCCACACATTCTCACACTAAACGAAACCTAAGCGTACATCGCGAGGCAAACGGCACGCAATGCACTCAACAGGCGACAAAAACAAGACAGGACACCTGTGCGAGAGTTCGGCCACACACAAACCCGAAATCTCAGACCGAAGTGATCGAACCTCAGCACAACATGAAGACAGCTCGAGACCTGGGCATGCAACGTGAGCATGACGCGCACCCGTGTTCGCGAGAGACAGACATAAACTATTGACGCGAGAGCATGCTACCAAGATGCTATAAGCACGATGCATCCATGTCAATAACAGACAGACCTGGAGCATGAGTGTCTGGACTCCAACACAGACTGAAACCGAACCAGACAGGGAAGTCAGGATCCAGACACCAAACTCCAGACAAGAAACAAGACCGATCAAAGAGTGCACAGCAGGGAATACAACTGAAACCTTGCACTCACACAAAGACAGACAACGAAACACAAGACAGACATGGGACGATCATGCCATGGTCCTGTCAGACAAAAACCCAGACTGACAGGACTGTGACACAAATAAAAAAGTATGGTCTGAAATACAGTATACCTCGATCTACAATGTCAAGTTTTAATAAACTGAATTTGTATCTTTTATACAAGTTATTATTAACGGTAATACATTAATAGTAAATGTATATAAAATAATTAAAACACAGCCTGAATGTATTAAAAACACACAACCTCAAAATATTTTAAGAGGAAAATACCAATACTCACATTTCTTAAGTGTATTTATTGAAATTATATTTAAACAGTAGGCTTCATGCACATACTATTGTTGGCTGTTTCATGTTTTTTTTACAGTTCCTTCTACAGTAAGGATTTTTTTCAGAGGCAATGCTGGCATTTTTACATTTTCATTAAAACGGTTGGTTAGTCAAACATCTTTTTTTAATTTCAAACCGTTCACCACTTACAGTTTATTATTGTTATTGTTAATGATTAATCAGTTTTCATTAATTAATGTTAACGATTGTCAAATTTTCTAAAATCTGCATCCCTAACGCTAATCCATAATTCTATATGCCTGTGTTTTTTGAGGACTTCAATTAAAAGTGCCTGATATAGTAGTCGTTAGGGCCCTATACATTTTTTTTTATTTTTTTATTTTTATTTTTTGCCCAAATTCTGTGTTTTCCGATTATGTTTTTCTGAATTCCGTTTTTGACAGTTTAATTAAATTTTGTCATCGTAATGATGTCTAAATGAATTATTTAAAAATGTAATCATATGAAAATAGAACAATTAATTTTCAACACAACATTGTATTGATTATATCAAATGAAGTGCTTTTCTACAGATTTTTATGGTACAATCCAAAACACAACATTGGAGTTATTTTGTCAAATAAAGTGCTGCACAAGAGAGATATTACTTAAACATAATTATTAATGTTATATTATTATTTTTACTATTATAGCGAATATTACATAAATATATACAGTAGTGATACAGTTCAAGTCAGAAGTTTACATACACTTAGGTTGAAGTCATTAAAACTCATTTTTTAACCACTCCACAGATTTCATATTAGCAACTATAGTTTTGGCAAGTTGTTTAGGAGATCTACTTTGTGCACGACACGAGTAATTTTTCCAACAATTGTTTACAGACAGATTGTTTCACTTTTAATTGACAATATCACAATTCCAGTGGGTCAGAAGTTTACATACACTAAGTTAACTGTGCCTTTAAGCAGCTTGGAGAATTACAGAAAATGATGTCAAGCCTTTAGACAATTAGACAATTAGCTTCTGATAGGCTAATTGGAGTCAATTGGAGGTGTACCTGTGGATGTAGTTTAAGGCCTACCTTCAAACTCAGTGCCTCTTTGCTTGACATCATGGGAAAATCAAAAGAAAATCAGCCAAGACCTCAAAAAAAAAAAAAAATAAATAAATAAAATAAAAACAATTTGTGGACCTCCACAAGTCTGGTTCATCCTTGGGAGCAATTTCCAAACACCTGAAGGTACCATGTTCATATTTACAAACAATAGTATGCAAGTATAAACACCATGGGACCATGCAGCCATCATATTGCTCAGGAAGGAGACGCATTCTGTCTCCTAGAGATGAACGTAGTTTGGAGCGAAAAGTACAAATCAATCCCAGAACAACAGCAATGGTCCTTGTGAAGATTCTGGAGGAAACAGGTAGACAAGTATCTATATCCACAGTAAAACGAGTCCTATATCGACATAACCTGAAAGCCTGCTAATTAAGGATTTTTTTCTACTGTCCCGGTTGGGCCAGTGCTTCAGATTTTTACTTACCCTGCCAAAATTTTCATTACGTTTTTAAGACAATTTCCCCCAAAATTCTATCACATTTATAGTTTGCAAGATATGATTTATGCCTTATGAAACCCCATATAAGTGCTTTACAGATAAATTCATAAATACATCATATTAACCTCAGCTGTCCTGCCATTTACAACAAATGTTTTTTTTTTTAAGTGAAGAGTGAAGCAAAGGATATGAATTATTGAGAGAGGAGACCTTGCTACTAAATCATTTGTGATTTGTCTATGGATTAAGAGTGTGGATATAAACATACAATTAGACAACACAAACAAGATCAGCACTGACTGATACTCAAAGCACAGAAAGAAAAATACCTGTACATTTCAGAAATAAGAAATGTACAGGTGTGTTATGAGGATGGCATGAAGAAGATTGTTTTAAATAGTCATCTTTAGCCTGCAGCTGAACTGCTCTGAAAATAACAATAGCCATATTGATTTAGCTTCTTTTCATATTAAAAACCATTATCTTAACGTTACTTAATTAAACATTACTTAATTCAATGTATTCTTACATTTTGGATACTGAGCAGCTCAGATTTCCAGCCACGTGTATAACTGGGGTTTAACAACGTTTATTAGGTTTCATTCAGCGCTTCATCTCTAAAGGCGAAATAATGAAAGAAAATGCTTTTTTTTTTTTTTTCACTATGGGAACAATACTTGCGCTCTGTCCCATTGAGAGTATATGAATAAATATAATCATGTCTCTCGTCTCTGAGTGCTCGGTTAGAAGACTTTGCTCCCTCTGTGTATTTTTTGTGCTCTCTCGCTCTTTGTCTGCTAACGCTAATGTTATAAATGCAGCACTGGCCTGATCGGGCAAGTGACAGTTCTTGCAACTGGCCTGAACCTCTCTCACACTCTCCCCGGGCCGTTGGGCAGTCCTTATTTTTGAGCCCTGGTATCTTTGCTGCATATGATGCTCTCATGGTGTTTACTGGTTGCTAGTATGTCCAGTGATCTTTGATATTGACAACAGAACTATTCATAACCATTTTCAATTCTAATAGGTAACTGTTAGCATTTCACAATTCATGTAAATTGAATGTGATTTTACTGTGTGTAGCATTAATATAACAGCAGAACATAACTTGTATAAGTGTGGCAAGGGGCACTTTAAAAGTATCGGTGGGGGCCTGGGTAGCTCAGTGGTAAAAGACGCTGGCTACCACCCCTGGAGTTCGCTAGTTCGAATCCCAGGGTGTGCTGAGTGACTCCAGCCAGGCCCCCTAAGCAACCAAATTGGCCTAGTTGCTAGGGAGGGTAGAGTCACATGGGGTAACCTCCTTGTGGTCGCTATAATGTGGTTCGTTCTCGGTGGGGCATGAGGTGAGTTGAGCGTAGTTGCCACGGTGGATGGCGTGAAGCCTCCACACAGACTATGTCTCCGCGGAAACGCGCTCAACAAGCCACATGATAAGATGCGCGGATTGACAGTCTCAGAGGCGGAGGCAACTGGGATTCATCCTCCGCCACCCGGACTGAGGCGAATCACTACGCAACCATGAGGACTTAAAAAGCACATTGGGAATTGGGCATTCCAAACTGGGATAAAAAAAAAAAGTAGCGGTGATCGCATTGGTATAGACCGATCACAGTGTTAACATAACGGTGATTGGTATCGGCCTCAGTTTTCCTGATCAGTGCACCACTACTAAGTATTAAACTTTGGTGTGTACCGAATCCCGAATCCCTTGTGAACAAACACAAAACTTTTATCTCAAATCATGTGGCTTGTTGAGGAGAATTGTACTGGTACTTATTAAAAAGTGTCCAGACTTAAAAACAATTCTAGGCTTATGATAAAATGTGTAAAAGAATGCCTCAGACTTGCATCGAAGAAGGTACTCAAACTACAGTATATCAATCAATCAGAATATAATAGAGACTTCAGGGTTGACTCTTTTGGCTTAGCAAGTAAGCATCCCCTAGCATCCATCTAGAACACCCTATTTGTGATTTTGTTTAGTTTTGTGTGGGCAAGTACCATTCATATTTTCATGCCTGCAGTTCTGTTTAGTGCCACAAAAATAACACACTTGGTTTTTAAATATTAAATGTTTTTGGATATTCATGGGAATATTAAAAGCTTTTCTGATAACTTATTTGGAAACCTTGAAACTCCAGCATCCAGCATCATTATTAGATGAGAAGGTGATTTTAATTTTCTTTCTGGTAAGCAATTTTCCAATAGCAATGTGGCTCCCTTGAGAAGAATTACCTTTAGACTTTTCTTTGTTTCCAGGAGGGGTATGTTTATATGTGCTTTTCATTTTTCAGTTGTTTCTTTACATTCTCTCCTTTTTTATCCCTTCTTGACCCATTTCTGCTTGCGAATGCAGATCCCACACCTCCTCCTCTTAGGGTTCAGCCAATCTTTCACTCCTGAATTGGGCTAGCAGCTTTTGTTTTGGCTTGTTGCAGTTTTTTGCATCTATTATCAGGTTTTTCACTCTCTCTCTCTCTGTCTCACCCCTGCTCTCACACTTTTTCTTGTTGCACGAGTTGACCAAAGTAATTCCCACTTGTATGAGGACCCTCACCTTCCACCCTCAGCTGCCCCTCTCTACAGACGGAATGTATGTGCACACACAAACGCTGCGTACCACCCTTGCCCTCTTAAATTCTCCAGCTCATTCGAGGCGTTTGTGTATAGGGGACATCATTGTATTAAATGAAGGTCATAAATGGCTTTGACAAACAGGCGGAAATTGGTTTTACACATTGTATTAAAACTGACCTTCAGGTTTAAGGCTTTATATATGTTATATTGTCAGATGGACAAGTGGAGACGTTCTGAGCCTTGGCTTCGTGACACTTTTTGGAGCGCATGGCCAATAAAACAGCATCAGTTGGACACTGAGTGGGATTTGGCGTTTTTGCTGCCTTATCTCTGTACTCTGCTGTTTATTCAGCTGATAATTATTCTCTTTTCAGATCCTTCTTACTATTCATCATCACTGTCACTGGCTTCTTTTGCAAAAGCTCTTGGCATATTTCTGTGTGTCCCAGTTGCTTGATTCTAAATTCTTTGCAATGTGAAGTCCGCATCAAGCAACACAAATGACTTTTGCCACCCGAATTGCTTCTTTCATACAACTTTGATGTCCTTTTTGGTCTGAAGCAGTAAGATGCTTAAGCAGAAAGCATTAATGATCTTAATTAAACTGGTTGAGATAAACAGTATAGATTTAGTATACATGTAGATTTCGATACCACTGCGAAGGAAGGTAAAATGTTACTGAACACACTCCTTTAGCTTAATGGATAAATATAGTAATGTAAATAATAATTTAGAACTATGTCATATGTTCTTCAAGTGTTTCTCAATTAAGTAAAGTAATTGAGTTTTGTAATGTTTTTATTGACTTTTTCACTGAGTAATTACTGAAGTAAAATGTTATAATAAAACAGAACAAAGTATAAACTAAGAACAGTAATAAACAACAAATAAATAAATTAAGAACATTGAGTCATTTTCAGTATAGCAGTTAGTGTTTTTTTTTTTTTCTCCCCAATTTGGAATGCCCAATTCCCATTGCGCTCTAAGTCCTCGTGGTGGCGTAGTGACTCGCCTCAATCCGGATGGCGGAGGACGAATCTCAGTTGCCTCCGCGTCTGAGACCGTCAATCCACGCATCTTATCACGTGGCTTGTTGAGCACGTAACCACGAAGGAATAGCGCGTGTGGAGGCTTCACGCTATTCTCCACGGCATCCACGCACAACTCACCACGCGTCCCACCGAGAGCGAGAACCACACTATAGCGACCACGAGGAGGTTACCCCAATGTGACTCTACCCACCCTAGCAACCAGGCCAATTTGGTTGCTTAGGAGACCTGACTGGAGTCACTCAGCACACCCTGGATTCGAACTTGCGACACCAGGTGTGTTAGTCAGCGTCTTTAATTGCTAAGCTACCCATACCTGTACATAATTGTTTTTGTTCCACCTGTTTGCATCAGTCGACAGTGTTAACATTAATACCACATCTGACGGGCATTTTGACCATGAAGCGCATTTGATAATTTATGCACGCAACTGCATTTACCGTGATGCGTGAGCGCTCTTCTTCTGATCGCATCTCAGTTCCTTTGCTTGAGCACTGGCACTTACATGCCGATCAGCAGCATTTCGTTGTTAAAGGAGTAACAGAGCAGGTGCTCACCTAAGCGAGTGAGCATTTGAAAGCAGCATTTTACCAAATTGAGATTCAACCCAGTACTGTTTTTGCAGAAATCTTTTTTTTTATTTTTTATTTTAGTATCAACTTGGTACTGAAATACTGGTACGTTTGACATCTCTAGTGTGGTGTTTGTGAATCTGTATGTGTGTCTTGCTCTGTTTCTTCATCGTAGCTAGTTGCATGTGCTTGTATATGTATGCAAGTGTGCATTGCTCTAGATGATTCTGATCCCTGCATGGTTCCCCAGGTATCCCCGGAAGCTTTTTTAATGCTTTAAAACATTTTCCTCATCCCACCACTCCAAACCAAACCATCAGCACAGCTTCTCGCTCTTCTTAGCCTTGGGGCATGCATGCAGGTATGAGTGTTTGTTTGTGTACTAAGGTACATGTATCAACCCCTATTCTTCCTCTTTCCTCTCCTCATTACTTTGCTAATAGTATGGTGCATACAAAGGAAACAGTGTTGACTACAGAATAGGATATGGTAAATTTTCTTTAATGGATGGGTCACAAACAACATGCACATAGGTCACTGTAAAACTTTTGAATGGTGTAACATATTTCACATGATCCGGAAATAATTAGCGTTGTCTCTGTGTCTCAAAACTAGACCTTTTTTCGCTTACTGTAAATAGCAGTTTCATTAATCCAGCAAAGTTTATTGCTCTTCTGATATGATGTGGGTGTACTGACTCTTGATCATTCTCATTAAAAATCATGGAATTTTTAATCAGCATAATGCATTTAACTAATATTTTTGATGGGCTGCCACACCAAGGTCAGAAAATACATCAAAATCCCTTCGTTATTTAGATTCCAGCCATTTGGTTTCTTTCAACACCTCTCGTGTTTTATTGACGCGAGGTTGCCATTCAGAGACAGCACTATTGATCAAGCCAAACTTAAATTACTGCCCCGAGTTTAACTGATTAAGGCATCTTCATGTTTGTGTCTTCTAGCTTCAACTCACCAGTGATTTTTTTTTCCTCCCCTCTCTTTTCCTTTGATGGAATGACCATTCATGCTGCTTCGTGTCATGATAAATCATTTCAAGGACTAATTAGTTTTTATTTTTCACCAATTAATTTATCACAGCTAGTTTTGCTTTTGCTGGTAAGTTCTTAACTCTTCTTTTAAAACGTGACAGGGTCCACAGGATGTTGAATACTTCAGCGGCTCAAACAAAGCACATACCTCATTACATAGGCAGATTTTTTTTAATGACGCCTGTGAGATTGTCCTTGGCTTTTCAAGTCTTATTTCCAAGTGGAAGTTGTTTCCATAACCAATTTATAAATGTTGAGAGTCTATAAAAATTCAGACTAATACCCTTTAACCCACATTCATTTCGTTTTGCAGTCTGGGAATAGACTACTGAATGTGAATACTCAAAACCTGATCGTGGCTTTAGGTGAGCGCAAGGCTTACATTTTACTTCTCATTTGCCCTGGTGATTTTTTCTCCTTCAGTGTGCTCATTCTGATGCAAATCTTTTCTTCGTTCTCTCACGTACAGGATTTGCTAAATTGTCTCTTCTCAAAAACGCCTTCCTGTGGAAAGTACAGACTTCCCAGGGTGCACTGGAGGAGGCCCTCCGAACGGCTCCAGACAGGCCTATCAATCTGAATTTCAAATCCAGCCATTTCAGCCTTGTTTAGGGCCTCATTTGCCTGCAATCCAAATGTCAGCTTATTGAGTTTCTGGCTGCAATTCTCCCTTCCTCTCCCTGCTCTAGCCCACCGGTCCCCTATATACTATCATAACTCAACACTAAAGCAGTTAGCTTCACTCAACTCCAGTGTGAAATCTGGGAGAGAAGTTTCACTTGAGAACTCTGTCATATGAGTATGGGTGAATTCACTGTTCTGTGTTTTGATTGCAATGGTTTTGATGTGTTTCCTTAAAAGGAGAAAACGAAAAAAAAAATCTCATGCTCTCATGATAAAAACAGTAAATGTTTTACAAATCAAAAATTTCCTTTCGTGCAGAACTATCAGATGTAAAATAGGGGCCTCAAGAGCACTTTGCGTTATGGATGTGCAAAACTGCATATTTTTTTTAAATTGACTAGCTGGTGGGTTGCCTGAACGATTAGTCAACTGAACAAGCCTTATTATAGAGGGTATCTAAAAGGCAGACTAGTGTTCTCCAGACAACAATCAGAAACTTTTCATTGCAACTGTTTGAGTTATTGGATGAGTTATTGTGGTCAAAAACAGCTGGGCAAAGCACAACGGAATGGAACTGAATAGGGCGCTATTTTTGTTTACTCTACATAATGTTTTAAAAATAAAGCGCTCATGGCGAGAGGCATTGCATATGTACATATGCAAACAAACAAAAATCAGCGTGGGTAGCTGATACCTACGCTTTATGCATAAAAATTAGATTATTGC
Organism: Myxocyprinus asiaticus; assembly: GCF_019703515.2. Classification (NCBI taxonomy): domain Eukaryota; kingdom Metazoa; phylum Chordata; class Actinopteri; order Cypriniformes; family Catostomidae; genus Myxocyprinus; species Myxocyprinus asiaticus. The sequence continues at coordinate 2,479,990 of NC_059380.1, read as the reverse complement.
TCATATATAGCGGGGGGGGGGGGGGGTCTTTTTGGTGCACCTTGGAGAGGCTTTACCATGCTGACCACCTAATCCTCTGAAATCTTCCATCTTTAAATTCATCCTTTAAAGCACCACCACAAAAAAATAAAAAATAAATAAATAAAAAACACAGTGTAAAATTAAAGCTAGTCGGTTGTTGGATGACTCATCACTAATTTGCATCCCCATTGTTTTGAAAAAATAATTAAAAATAAAAAAAATAAAAAAAATCCAATTCCAACACGGTAGAGATGTTTAGGGTTAAATCTGTGGAAATAACTGGCAAAAAGAGACTGTTGGAATCAAAACAGCGTTTTTACTGAAACCTCCAAGTAAGTTTAGGTGCTTGTCTCTGTGCTGTGTGTACGGTAAGGAATGTGCATGGACATGTATTGATTTTCCTTCATTTGTACACACCGTTCGCCCTATGCAGCCATCATATAGACGTCTGAGAACTGCAGAGAACTGTCATGTCACTTGCTTCCTCTCTCTCTTTCTCGTTCACTTTTTCCCTCTGTTTCCCAGATGGAGTTTGAGATGAATTTTTGAATTTGTACAGGACAGGTTTAGGAAATATCTAAATGATTCATCTAATTCAAATTATGAGGAGGTGCGTTAAATCTGGATGAAAATGCAGCCCACATACAATGTTGATGTCGAGAGAGAAATGAAGAAAGGGTTGTCTGTTTGCCATGAGCAGCTGGCACCTGTGAATAATGGCTTATACTTAAGATTGCAGACAGACAGTAATTTCATCCAAAAGGGAGGAATCACGCACACAGACATGTGCACACACTCTCACATCCTCGACAGAAGTATTGAAGCACTCCTTGAAGCTAATATGAGTATACTTTTGAGATCATTTGCTCGATTAGACTTTGATTTAATGCCATCGTGTTGAGTAATAAGTTACATTTTTGCAATGGTTTCGGGTTATTAGTGCTAATTTTGCATTAATTAGATTTTTTTTTTTTTTTTTTCATTCCTTTAATCTTCCTCTAGGCTTCACAAACCAGCAGTCACACACCTGATCACACACCATTACCAAAATAGTCTAGAATCTGCTAATGTGGTGGTGAAGTGTATTTTTGGGCTCATAGTCTCAGATCTACACACTTACTAGCACACAGAATTTCAGATGTAGGTTTTTTTGTACCATTTCAGTCTTTTGTTAGTAGACACTCCTTTTGTGTGTGCATTACATTGGTGACTGAGTAAAGTCTATGGTAAATGATGTCATGTACCTGAAAGAATATAATTCTAATCTGAAACCAGCTTTCCACCCACAGTAATACTGTACACATGTAGGTCATTTAGATCTATGTACACATGTACAGTCAAAATAAGGCCACAGAGACAATGCAGAGAGTAGTGGTCGACCGATATTGGTTTTTTAATGGCAGATGCCGATATCCAGAAAGCAGGGTGGCCGATAGGCTGATGCAATGCCGATATATCACACAATTTAATATAGTAAATAACACAGAAATAAAAAATTGCTTAAACATTTATAAACTCTTATTTAGCACTATATTTACTCAACTTCACAAAAAACTTTAACTTTGTAAAAAAGAATATAAAAACATGATATTGTATTTTAAATGGCAGATAGCACTTTCTTCTGATTTCTTTTTAGTCATCAAATTCTAGTAATTGTTAATATATTAGGAAGAAGGAAACAACAGTATATCAAAATCTATTGAATCAAACCAATTGTACATACAGTGCATAGTGAATAAGACATTTACATATAGCACACATGAAGTGCTTTTGACCTTGAAGTTGCACTCACATGCTCATGCAGATCCAGCACTAGCAGCAATCTCCTGACAGTTTAAACGGCAAAGATCGCCTGCTTGGATTGTCACGGACTGGCTATCTTGATTTGTGAATCAGAGGAACTTTTGATCCTGATCCTGAAGATTTTGATTCTGGCTGATAGAACACACGCTTCAGTGGAAGATATTAAATGAGCACTCGACGGAAAGAAAACACTGGATTTTCGTAAGGTTCGTAAATTACATATGTTTAAATGAGATCCATGAGATGCATATTTGCAAATGGTATACAATAGAAGTTTTATTAATATTTGCCTTTTAACATTAGAAAATAAAGTTAAAAGTGACAGGGAACTGTTGAGGAGTGACTGTAAGAATACGTGCTTTAGAGGTAAATAAATGAGTGCTCCAGAGGATGCTGGATCTGCTGAAGTTTTGTGAGGTTGGTTTATTACAAGTGTTTAAATGAGATATGCACATATTTGCAGACGGTATATGATATTAGTTTTATGGATATTTGCCTTTTTATCATTATACAAGACAGTTAAAAGTTACAGGGAAAACCAGCGAACACTTAAACGCGTCTGCCGCAGCTCTGATATGCGGACTGTTTAAATGACACTGTGTTGCACACCGGTCTATTACTGGATTAACATGATGGCACATAACAACAAAACAAACTGTAACTGGTCGTTTACGTGTCTCAGTCGCATCACATGCAAGCAGGTGATTTTCGGCGCCCTCAAGAAACAAATCAGCCAAACGGGAAAATTTATCAGCTGATGCTGATAATTAAAAAAGTCAGAATATCAGCCGATTTATCAGCCTCTGCGATATATCGGTCAACCACTAGTAGAGAGGTTAGGGAACATGAAGATAGAATGATTGCATAGAGATAAAATGGTCTGTTTATACCTTGGTAGCTGAATACCTCTTCCTTCAGTGGCCCAATAAAGATGAACTCTTATTCTATTTTATTTTCTATACTGGCATTACCAGAAGGACCTGGCCATTTGAAAGCATTTTATATCAGATACTGTATCTAAATGATATTCACAGTACAGAAACATAAAGCCTTGAGGTTTAACTCCGTAAAGGAGACATGATTGTTGGTCGATGATAAACTGGCTGACTGTACATTATCCATCTTATTACACGGCTACTTACCAAATAAATAAATGATCATTAAAGATTGATTTTAGTTTAAATTATTTTATAATGTGAGAAGAAATAGGCCATGAAATGATACAAGATATGAAACTAGCACAGCTATTTCAGAAACTGTGTGCATTGGACAACAGTTAATTTTACAGTTTACAAAAAAAAAAAAAAAAAGACTGCAGATGCTTCCCTTTCAGAATCATGTATTTGTATGAGCTTTGTAGTAAGATATCTGAAATGTCTTCAGACCTAAAAATGTGCTAAATATATATATATATATATATATATATATATATATATATATATATATATATATATATTTATTTTTTATTTTTATTTTTTTTCAGTAATACATCTTAACACTTCTCTCAACCCTTTTCTGCAAAAAGTAACACTGTAAATTCTTTGTAAATTTTTTGTCTTAAGATTTTCCAGTTTGATCATTATTGCTGTCGTATTGTTGTTAATAGGGACTTTAAGCAACAGCTGTGGACTAGACCGCAACTGTGACCGGAAGTAAACTAATCAACCCCCATCGCCTAGAGACGCAAAAATCACTAACCAACTAAATAGAGGATGGTGGAACAGAGAAATTATCCATTCATTTTCAAAAAGTCATTTAATACAGTGAGAGAAGTGTTGTTTTTAGTGTTTAATGATAACATACAGTCAGAAGAAGTTTGTGCATAATGTTAATAAGTCTAAAAACCTAGATATTATTAGTAATATTAATTTTGTTTTTTTATTAGACATCCATTCTAATCAATGAGTTTTGAGGATGATGTTTAGTCTACAACCTGTGCTCACTTTGCACCATCTTTTGTAAAACATGACATTTAATTTCCTAATTTGTCACAGTGTGGACTACGCCAAAGTAGGGATTGTCTCTGTCAATTCCAAGTCGCTCATGCGCACTATAACGGAACACCGTCCTGTCTGATGCTGTTGCTTAAAGTCCCTGTGGCAGGGCGGAGGGCGGGGCTGGGTCATGATTCTGCACACCCGGCCCCCTGATCAGCCTGATTAGGGGCCGGGTGTGCAGAATCACAACCCAGCCCCGTCCTCTGCCCTGCCATAGTCCCTTAAAGTAGTTTTTTTTTTGCGGAGCTACTCCAGAATGGTCACCCAGTCCTCAGCAATCACCTTTATTCAGTCTCTAACCAGTGCTGTTATTACTAATATTCTACTGGCTTAGCTGTGCACGAGTATGTCACTCACATGCATATGTGTATTAATACACTCCTGCCTATTGTTTGCGTGTACTTAGTATCTAGGTTTTAGAGTCTCCTCTGAGCTAAGGAGACTCTCTCTCTTGTGGAGGGTAAGGGAAAATAGGCCGAGACGGATGTGTAAGGCCTGGGGGCGCTGCAGGACTTTAGAGTTAATGTTTTATTTTCGGCTCAGCGTGGCTCCGACCCAGTGCATCGCTAACGTAGGTAACGCAGCCTTGGGGTAGAGACTCCAGAGGGAGAAGGGAAGTCAAGCTACCTTAGCCATGAAGTTGCCCAGATAAAGGCACCTCATTTTTCTCTGATTTATGACTGTTTTTGTTTCCAGGGAATGAGATGATGAATTTGTTTACCAGTGTTTTAATGCTCAGCTATGAGAGAGAGAGACAGCCTACCCACTCTTCTCTTATGCTGCGTATGGCTCAAACAAGTGGGTGATCGTAAATGTGTTACTCCAGCGACACTTTTCAGCATGACTGGCATGTATTTCCTTTGCAAGCATAAATTACTCTAAAACTTGTTAATATTTAACGCTGGCTAACTTTGGATCTTCATTCACTCGATACTGTTATGTCTCATTTCTAAAACCTTTCGAAGGTCTGTGTTAATGCATTAACCTTGCTATGGGTTTGCTTCAGATGTTATCAAAGAAATTACGTAAAAGTATAGTCAAGTCTCTCTGTAAGGGGGCATATGATAGGTTTGCATCGAATTCACTATATAAGCATAAAACAGAGGAAGAGCTTTAGAGGGATAAAGGGAGAAAATAAATGAAAGCATGAAAGATGTAGATAGAAACGAGAGAGAGTGTTTGATGAGGCAGGTTGTTAAGGGCGTGGGAGGTTGTTATGGGCTGCTAATGAAAGTGAAGTGTGGCTTCCGGAGGCCAGACAGACAGAGTTCAAAGCACTCACATTTTCACATCAATCACAGTTTCTTTATTCCCCTTCTATCTGTTTCTGTGAATGTAAAGATTTGCACCAGTCATGCACTGGCTCACTCTTAGAAGGCCGACTGGTATTTAGACTTAGAAGCTCTCATATTTCCATATTCATTAATAAAAATACAACTTGGACATTGAAGGATATAAAAAGAGACAGAAACGGCATTGATGTGTGGAGTTTATGCAATAAATGTAGACAGATTGAAAGTCTGCCATGGCATGGTTTAAAATGGCCAAAAAAGTAAACCAAGCGATCGACACAATGTACTGTTAAGGCTGGTTAGGACCAAAAATATACCTTTTATCATGTGTCGTTTGCCGTCAGGTTAGGACAAAGTGTGACTGTAGCTGCCTTCAGCCTCCTCTTTTTCTGTTTGGTTTCTGAGTACTTCTCAAAAAAAAAAAAAAAAAAAAAGTGTCTGGGCATAGAAATGCATCTATTCTTTGAGTAGAAACTCTTCAGACATGTTTAGTAAGTTCTCTTCTCTGGTTTGTGTGCAGCTGTGTTGTGTTATGTTGTTTCTATCACTGTGGTGGTCCTGTTTTTAGGTAAACAAAATATGTTTTCTCTTGAACGCCCCAATGTCCAGAGGGGGCTGCATGAATTGTTTCTCTAGTGCAGTGTCGTTATCAACACACAGAGGAGAGTAACGGTCAGTCAACAATTTCACTAAATAATACATTAGATTTCAATTTGTTTCTCATCAAAGTTCATCGTATACTTTCAAAATCATGAGTCTCATGTAATAATTTATTAGACTTCTGAATTATACTTTTGCCTCCTTTTGAAGCTTGAAGAGGTGGTCACCATAAACTGCCATTATATGACATCACTGAGCACAAAATTTTTTCACAATTTCTTCCTTTGTGTTAAGAAAAATAAAGAAAGTCAAATGGGGTTATAACAACACAGGGGTGAGTAAACAATAACTGAATTTTCATTTTGGGGTGAACTATCCCTTTAAAGGATCAAAAAGCAGATGAAAGATGAAGGACGGTAGAAGAGAGATGAGAGAAAAGAGGGAGACACATAGGGGAACTAAAGAAGAGCAAACCATCTCATGCTTATTTTCGACATGTTTTTCCTTTAATGAATGTGCCACTTTATGTGATTATGAGCAGTGGGACAGCTCTCAACGCTGCCTCTCTTGATTGGAGCCTCCTGTGGTGGTAAAGTGTTCTGCCTTTTGTTTAAGACTGCCGTCTCTACCAGCACTTGTGGGGTTGATGGATATTGTTATTCAGACACGAGCGTTTATCTCCAGATGTTCCGCTTTTGTAATCGGACACTTCTTCATGGGAGATGGGAGCAGCGAGAGAACGAAGAAGAAAAGGGATCTGCTGTTTGATGTCAGGCTTACTGATGCAAACAAGGCCTGGTAATGATTGCCTTTGCTTGGCCTTCATCAACTGCAGTAGAAAGAGGAAATAAATGATTCTCTAGTCAGAGAGCCAAACATGGATGCTCATTTCATACGAGGGCATCTCGGAAATGAGATTTCACTTCTGATGTTGATAACTTCACATGGCATGGTGGTAGATAACAGTTGTTTGGAAGAAAGTGTTTTGCTTGATTTGCTGCTTGTGAGAATGTGTGAGATTTCAAATGGCTATGTGGGAGGGTGGCGAGTCTAACCTCTCTCTTTTCCCCTGCCTCTTTCTTGTGGCAGCTAGTCTGTCTCTGTCACACTATGTTGACAGGAATTGGCACCCTGCTGGTTTGATGGGAGCCACCTTTTTCCATCTGGAATAATTGACTGGATTAATAACTGCTCATTCCTCTCCTCTCCACTGTGTTTCACCTGCGGATGACGAGAGAATGTGACTTTTCAAGTGTGAGTTGTGCATTCCAATGAAGCTCTTGTCAAGACCCTAGGCCTTGGCTACACAATGTCTTCCACTTGCCTTTGCCCCATCCTCCAAGGAAGCAGGAGTATGAATTGACTTTTCCCTCTGGCGTTGGAGCTTCATTCTTTAGCTGTCATTTCAGGCGACCCCCTGTTCCATCCACTTGTCAGTGTCAGGCCTTCCCACGTCCACATATACAGTGTTGCTGAATAACAGGCGTGAGAGAAATAGTTTTTTATTACAAGCTGGGGGCGTTTAAATTGCCACTTTGGTGCTGATGAGATGCTTAATTGATTATGTTGTAATTTTCTTATCGGCCTTCGTCTCACAACTTGTTTGTTCTCTCTGGAAGTCGTTGCTTATCTGAAGTTCCTTTTCTCCACATTTTACAGTTAGTCTTTCAAACTAAAACTTGAGGATTTAGCATATTTAAAATGCCCATTTGGATGCTAAAACTGTGCATTTGAATTTTAATTGTGTGCCAAGCACTGACAATGATTTGGTGGAGGCCTTTGGCCATTGCCAAATGGGTTTTAAAACGCTGCGCAAAACACTTGAGTTCTAGGAGGTCATCTAGAGTTCCCCTCATTCTCTTCCATTCTGTTGGACTCTGTTTGTCGTTCTGTTTAATCAGCCCCTAACCACATTTACCAGTATACCGCACAACAACAGGTTCGATTATTTATGTCTAATTTAAGCGTTTGCAAAAAACCTGACTAATTTCATAAGTGAAACTCAAGAAACATATTTAAATAAAGAAAGCATGTCATGACCCCTTTAAATTAAGTCATGTCTTTAAATTGGGATATAAATCAAATTTTAGTCAAATTTAAGCGAAAAATTCAAGTTTAGTCTTTCAGCCCTGTTGACAGCCCTAATACAAAATTTCCTCATACACATACCAAGTGCAGTTGAACACCAATCTTTTTTCACTCTTAATAGTCCTGTGAATTAGTGTACCTACAGGCATCTCAGTTTAAGGTGTGACCTGCCTTCAACTCTCATACAGGTGTGGGATTGGATTCTCTCATTTCCGTTTTCATTCTTATGTCATCTCTTTCTGTGTCTTTCTCATTCTCTGTGAATATTGATCCTGTTTGCATTTCATTACACATCACAATTTCCACCTTCATGAGAAAGAAGCTTGATTATGCCAGAAATTCGCACTGGTTGACAATCCTTCTATTCCTTATTTTTCAATTACTGACATTTTTCCAATCCCATTCCATCCATAAAAAAAACACACCAAATAACCATGCAAATGAGATGAGTTCAGTGTGCATAAGATGCACGATTCTCGCACACACAGATATTGCCTTTAATTCACTCCTGATTTGAGTGCTGTGACACGTCCGTACCTCTTCATTCCACTAAACTAACAGTTCATTTTATTTATAATAACCATCATCATTGTCGTCATTTTGATTTAGACATAAGCTAGAATCCCATCAGCAAATGAATTTTGTTGATGGCCTACTACACTCCCCTTCTCTGTTTTCTCCACTCCGATTTGACAAAATCAATTCAAGGTGAGTTCCCCTTTTGCTTCACCTTGAAAATTCACACAGGCATACATGCTATGATTTGATTAGTGGATGCTTGGAGGCATGCGGGTTGTTGATTAGAATTGGACGAGGACTGCATTTTGATGGGAGCAGACATTACACTGCCTCTTTATTTCTTTCTCTCTCTCTCTCACTGTATAAACACTCTGTCTCTCTCTAGCTCATTGCTTGTCTCTCTCAACCAAGATTCTCTTCATAACTCTCCACTTTCTTGCTTTTCTATTTCCAAATCTTATTCTGTCACACCATCAAATCCATCCTTTTTTTACCTCCTCATCTCCCTCTCTCCTTCACCCATGATCATTTGTTTCCTTCCTCTTCCCTCCCAGTGGGAAGCCCCATTCCAGGCCAGTGGCAGGTTCTGTAATCAATATGATCAGGGGAAAAGCTGCAGAATGAATGAAACCAATGGCTCTTTTTTTTGTATGGAGACACGCATTACTCTGCTTGCTGCTGATTATTCTGTTACTGTGTTACATTTACTTCTGTGGTGAGATGTGATTAACCAGCTCTTAGGGGGCCTGAGCCCTTAACTCCCATCTCAATCAACCGCAATACCTAAAAGACTGGCCGAGATTTCATCTTCCTCTCACGCCCCTCTACGACTACAAGTTAAATATGTTCAGAGAGCCTTATTCTGTCTACGTACACCCAAGAGGCCCCATGTACTGGAAATCATTACAATCCCTTTGGAGTGGCTGAAGCAAAGAGAAGTAACTGAAGAGAAATAAATAAAGTAAGGAGAGGGGGAGTGGAAGAGAAAAAAAGGAAGTGAAGTACGAAGATCCATTTTTAGGCCATGATGGCTCCTATTGGTTCCTCCATTGTAGCCTCTCAGGTCTCTATGTTTCAGCTTCAACAGCATGTGATGCTAGGTCTCCAGAAAGAATTTGTGGTTTGATCCTCCAACAACTGATTTGCATGTAAGGATGAACTCTGCTTTAAACTTAACTGCATCTACAGGCACACATTTTTCTTTTAATTTCAATTAATTAATTTATGTCCTAAACATGCAGCAAGTTATCTGCAGTGCACCGAAAGCAGCATTGTGTGAAGCGACACAATCACAGCCAAATAGAACGTACTGTATTTGATGTTTAATATAAAGTTTAATATAAAGTATGTCACTTTTGAGTGTTCCAATTTCTCCCATTTATTTTAATACATGTGCTTTGTCTCAGGCTAAATATTTTCAGGCAATATGGCCAAAAAATATTGCCTTTTTTTTTTTTTTTTTTTTTTTTTTATAGACGTTGCGATTGCAATTATGATTGCAATTTTGGCAAATGTTTTTCCTTATTCATCCATTTTACATCCAAAAATTTCTGTTTTTGAAAAAAATAAAAAAATAATAATCTTTGCACTGATCCCTTTTTTTTTGCACACTCCATTCTGACAATTCTGATTGTGTGTGTGTGTGTGTGTGATTTGCAGTTAATTGTGTAGCTCTAATGGACAGTGTTTTATTTTGTTTTACTACTTGCTCTACAGCTTGTTGTTTTGTCTTGTGTTATTTTATGATAAAACTGGCATGAGGAGTCCATCAGTTAAACACAAGCTTTGTGGCTGGAGAAGTGTGGCAATATCAATCCTGCCTCAGCTATGAGAGCACTTCTCGGTGTCAGTGTACAACAAGCCATCTCTTGTGTTCCTCTCCTTTTTCCTTTAAACAGCATTATCTGTCTCTTCTCTGTCTCTTCTGTGCTCTTCTCTAGTCCTACTCTTAGTTTCCACTTTCCAGGTTGTGGTCAATTTCGGCTGTAATTTAGCCATGGAAGCACACCCACACCTCTTGACACTGGCTCTCTGAAAATGTACTATTGTTGCTCACCTCTCTTCTACACTTACACTGGCAATTTCACACAGTTTTGTGAGACTGCACTCCACCCAACCCACCATGACTGACTAACAACAGTTCATAGCTATAAAGCATGTGATCACAGAGAAAGGCAGATGAGACTTTGCGTTTTCCTGACCTATCTGACTGCGGGAGGGCTTAACCGCCTAGAGATTTGGTTTGGACACATTCTTGTAGACTAAGTACACTGAATCGACACTTGGTAGGGCTTGGAAATGCCACAGACCTTCCGATTCGATATTGCAACGATATTTACTTGCCTGTTCGTGTTGAACTTTGCACAAATATAGCTTCCTATATTATCAATCAATCATTGAATTAATATTAATCTAAACATGTTATTTTTGTAAATTAAATTAAAAAAATAGTTTTTTCATCAGGGAGATTTGCCTCAAGAATCGCGATTTGGAACAGAATCAATTCCCCAACTGCATTGTGGAATAGCAGTTTCTTGACTGTGAATTTGTCTTTTTTAAAGCTTGAACTCAAAGAGGGTTCATACGGTTTGTTTCTAGTTGCCTTTAGGCTTAGATGGGACTTAAATAGGGCTGGGCGAAAAAACAATATCAATATTTACCGGAGAATAATCCTCAAAAAATCCACAATATCGATTCGGCAAAGTTATACACACACAACTAGCTAACTGAACTATATTCATCCTTGAGGTCTAACAAACATGTGTAATGCATTTTCTTTCCCAGTAATGGCATGAAATATACAGTATATCATGATAAATATCGATTTCGAACAATATGAAATATCGCCCAGTCCTTGTCTTGAAAGACACATTGATGAATACATGCTTATATGCATACATTATATGATACAGTATATTACTGATTGCTGAGGGGAAAATACTATAGTACAACATCAACTATTTTAATACTCACACCCAGGGCCATACCGAGAAATTCTGGGCCCCCTGACTATATATTGTTCTGGGCCCCTTACCTATTAAAATAATACAGTTTCAAATTTGTTATGGGCCCCCCTGGACCTTTGGGCCCCTAGAATCATTACCACTTTCACCCCACTGGCTATGGCCCTGCTCACATCCAATGTGGTTAAACAGTTGACAGCATAAAGACATTGCATAAGAGTGCCATTAGACATTCCTATATACTCTATATGCATTATTGGGTTTGTTGTCATTTTCGACTCCTGATAGACTGGCAAAAATGTATTTTATTTATTTTTTTAGATTCAAATCTCTGTCTGCTTGACACATGATGCCATTTCATCCATTAAAAGCATGTTTGCAGAAACTTCTGTTACAGGCTGCAGTTCATAATTGAATGAACTCTGTAACCTGCTTCCTACACACAATGGGTTAATCGGTTTGTTTATGCTTATTGAATTCCCTCACTATTAATCAATGCCTTGCTCGGCACACTTCCCCTCTCGTTATTAGAGAGTAAAATTTCCACTGTGGCAATTCCCACAGACAATAGAGGCCAAATCAATGGAGATGTAGAGCGCGAGATTGTGTCTGAATGGAGTTAAAATAAACATCTTTGCTCCATTAGCAACGTCTTTCACTTCGAGCTCCTGGGGGAGAATTTAATCTGTAGCAGAAGGTGGTATATGATGTTAAATAGGCTCTGACAAACACAGCTCTGATTAGGATTATTGACTCTTACAATATATGTTTCACTCCTCGTATGAAATACAAAGAGGTTTAGATTAGGTAACATCAGGCTGCAGAACCTTTCTCAGCTGCCCATTGTAGAGCTATTGGTGTGAACAACCAGCAAGTACATTAAGTGACCCCCCCAAAAAACAAGTGGTGCTAGATCTTCTCTCAGAACTAACTTTACTTGTCAGCCATTTGTGCTTAATGACTTTTAATCAACTGAAGTGGCAGTGATTTTTAGTGGATGTATGAAGTCAATTCCCCTCCATTTCACAAGGGTGTCCTATAAAGAGAACAATAATTATGCATGTTTCACTAATGTTTGACAAGAAGCATTAGTGAAAATAGGCTGCTTCTTATAATTTAATCTTAATTGTGAACAGTATTTCTATTGTTTTATCATTTTTTCAAATGATCTTTTTGTTTTGCTTGTAAAATGTGCTTGTGCTATCTTTCTGTATTTTAAATACCACTTGGATTGATGTTTAGTGATCTAATGCAATGCCATTTATACCTTTTGTAAGGACCCCTTAAGTGTGTAGTTGCTCTTTGGGACCACTCTACAATATGAAGATGTGCAACGATAATGCCATTCAGAAAAGTTTTAAATAAGACAAGATAGTAAAATGTTTAATAAAATAACTTCTAATATCCACTTCAGAATTCATCAACACAATCTGGATTGCACAAATATGAGGATTTTTTTTTTTTTTGGACATGAGGGACTGGGCCTTCTTTTGGATACATTGGAGAGGCTCCTTCTCACAAAACAGTAAGACAAACTCCATTACCCACATTTCTTAAGCAAAGGCTTCCTTCCTACTATGCTAGTTGTCTGCTCTACCCTCAGCATGAATCCTGAGCTCCGTGCCGTTTGCTATCCTAACTCTTTGACTCTGTTTTTTTCTGTCAGTAACCCACTGAGCCCCTCTCTCTTTCACTCACATTCTCTCCTTTTTTTTCTATCAGCCAAGAAAAGGTGGATAAGAAGAGTCAGCACAAAGTCATCCAGTGCCTCAAGGCCTTTATTAACAATAAGGTAATAACGTCACTCAGCAGTGTGTTCACTATATAACAAACTCCTATTTGAGATAACCGTTGTACTGGACCGCCAAATTCACCCCCTAAAAATTCAGAGGCACCAGTAGAACACCAAGTCTCTGCACTGCCATTGGATGCCACGGTGTCACATCGATTCACATTTGCACAAGTTAAAATCTGCTCAACTTTGTTGCATCAATTATGGTTGCTGTCAGCCATGACACCTCAGATTGCTTACTCTCATTGAAAGTGAATGGATACCATATTAGGGCCTGGGTAACTCAGCGAGTATTGACGCTGACTACCACCCCTGGAGTCACGAGTTCGAATCCAGGGTGTGCTGAGTGACTCCAGCCAGGTCTCCTAAGCAACCGAATTGGCCCGGTTTCTAGGGAGGGTAGAGTCACACGGGGTAACCTCCTTGTGGTTGCGATTAGTGGTTCACGCTCTCAGTGGGGCGCATGGTAAATTGTGCGTGCATCGCAGAGAATAGTATGAGCCTCCACATGCTGTGAGTCTCCGTGGTGTCATGCACAGCGAACCACGTGACAAGATGCATGGGCTGACTATCTCAGAAGTGGAGGCAACTGAGACTTGTCCTCCACCACCCGAATTGAGGTGAGTAACCGCGCCACCACGAGGACCTAGTAAGCAGTGGGAATTGGGCATTCCAAATCAGGGAGAAAAAGGGATAAAAAAGAAAGTGAATGGATTCCAGTCAGTTTGTTTCTGCAAATCACGGTCAGTGTGATTGTATGTATGTAATATGTCCTTAAGTTATAATACTTGTTCAAAGATAGCGAAAGTCCAAAAATATGTGTTATAAAATGTGCTAATATGAAACAGATTGAATGTTAGTGCTCATGTTTATTGTTTACACAACAGGATGCCAAACGTTGCTAAGCTGATTGTGAGTTTGGAATATTATGTGTGACACCTGTGCTCTGTACACACACAGAATGATAATTTATGTGACTGACTCTTTATCACTTCCAAAACTCAGCACTATTTGTATTGTATTATTATATTGATTTTCACAAATACATATCACGGTAGTACGGGTATCACGGTATTAAGGATGCATTGCTAATATTAACTGTATTTTAATAATTAGTTATATCTAAATTTAGGTCCAAAAAAGACATGTTCGATACTGCAATTTAATTAACTGCCATACTGTCAAGTTTCATTTTTTTAATTATTATTATTTTAAGATTTATTAAATTAAATTTTGAATAAAAAAATAAAATGTAATGAGTACTGCCCAGGTTAACAGTTCACATATTCGTGTGATTCAGTAATGGGTTGTTTTTGTAAATTTTGTAATAATACCTACTGAAAAATATATGATTATTCATTTGATTTTTTTTTTTTTTTATTATTATTAGTTTTTATTGTATTTTTTACTACAGTGTCAATATCGATTTCAGCACTTTTTAAACCCTATTTAATACTTAACAAATAAAATAAATTAATATTAGTATTAGTATTAAAAACATTGTAGGCCTACTGTTGCGTTGAATGTAATTATGTATCAACAAACAGTTTGCCCATTGAATTTAAGTGCTAAAATCTTTAGCATTAGCCTACCTGCAAGCTTAATGAGTCATTACAAATCATGTAAAACTGTAAAAATGTGTAAATGTAGCCAATGATTTTGATTTTAGACAATTTCTGAAATAACTGACTTTATATTGAATGAGATGATTTCAATGGGATGAGCACCCTCTGTTTTAAAACCGAAATTAAAATTGTGAAACTTTAGTGTGCACATCGCTAAAGTTATTAAATAATTTGAATCAAGTTCTACTATATTTACTTACAATTTTTCTATGTTTCTTATTAGTTGTTAGGAAGAATTTGTGAAAAGGTGTCAATAATATACCAGTTTTTGTAATGTCACTCATTGTCAATTGTCTAATGCCATTAACACCAAATTAAGTGCCATTAATGTCACCTAGAACACCTACATGATGTAAAGTAAAATGTGTGAAAAGGTAGCATATATATACCTGCTGTGAAATAATTTTTTTTATGTCGATATCTCGTTATTACCCTAAAGTCCCAACTTGAAACAAGACTCATTCCAGCCACTCTGCTGTCTCAGCCGGCCTCTTCATCAGCTGCCACATTACATCTCCAATAACTCACCGCATTTCTGCTCCTCCCTGCTGGACAAACGTACCGACGGCGGCTTACAAATGGTCAGGAGCGATAAGAGGAGAGCTTCAGATGAACGGGGCTGCAGACAGTCACCACTCTGAACTCAGGAGGGGGTTCCTTCGCACAGCCAGGTTGGAGAGGTCTAGGGGGCTTTTGATGATTTGCACGCTCCTGTTAGTGGGAGGCGTTAGAAGTGGATCTCCAGTGGTTTCTTAGATGTTGTGGAGATTTGTGAGAAGTTACTCCCACAACACGTACACATACATACATGTGTGGCAGGGATAGTGATCTGTGTTATTTTGATCTGTGTTATTTCACTGCGTATGTAGCGGATGTTAGACAAACATGTTCGTCAGGTGTCGACATAGGGTATCCCATGGTGTTTGAGTGAGGATTGGAAATGATCTTATCTAAGAAGCTGTTAGCAGTTATCTATCAGTCAGACCAACTGCCTCCCTCTGCGTTTTGTTTGGTGTTTTTATTAGTAGTGTTTGCCAAGGCTGTTGGCATATGCCATTGTTCATACAAACCCCTAACCCCTAAACCTAGGCATTAAACTTTGGCGAGTAACTTTTCCCTAACGGTTTGTTCTACGGACATGAATGACACCACAAATCCTGCAGCTTGTTGAGAATAGGTGTGCTATTACTGTTCTATGATTGACAGTTTGTGGATGATAAAATGGACAAACTCCTCCAGACACACATTGAATGAGAGAAAGAATGAGAATATTAGTGACATTTAGGCAAGAAAGAAACCACCCTAGCAAGTGCATAGCAACACACTAAAAACATCCAAGCAGTGTTGGGTAAATGACTCAAAGTAATTTACGAATTACTAATTACTTGTAAAATCACAGACTTTCCTGAATTTGACATTGAAAAAGTAATCACTTTACTGACACTCTGACTCGAAATTAGCTGATAACCGGGAGTAATATCCTAGAACTTGTGATGTCTGCTTTTGTTAACTCTTCTCTGCAATGAACCCCTCTGACGGATGCTGGAATTACATACTAGTGGGGTCATTACATGAGTATGTAAAATAATTGAATCATTTTTTGAGCCAGTTTATTGAAACTAAACGTTTGAAAGAACCGGTTTGTGGAAATGAATCAGACTTCCCAACACTACCCACAATACACTAGCATTGTGGTGGCTAGTTTTGCATGGACAAGCACCACTCTCACTTTCTTCAGAAAGTGTGTTTAGATGAGTTTTCCTATCCAAGACGCTTCACAATTGAATTTCTTTTCTCAGTTATTGTATTTAATTATTTTGTCATTGACTCTAATTGACATGCCAGTTGTTTAAAATGTAAATTAAGCAATTAAGTGCATCAGTGAATCCTTCAGCAGGAATATTTTTCATGGACATCCACTGAGAAAAGATATATGGGTGGAGGCCATTGTTGTTTTCTCAAGGCCAGTTGTCTCTTTGCTAAGGCTATCAATTGATTAAAATGTTTTAATCAGTTTAATTCCATGGTATGGCGATTAATTAATCAAATTAATAACAATTAATCATATATATATATATATATATATATATTGAAATAGTTATAATTTATATAATAAATATAATTTATTTAAAAAAAGATGTTGTTCAGATAAGTAAAATGCATTACATTGTAGTCGCAGACGAGTAAAACATTTGAGAAGACAATATAAAAATTCAATTTAGAATCCAATATTTTGTTTTTCCATATTATTGAACATAAGCCACTCACTGGCCTACAGTTCACAGCAGGCTAATGCATTTTGCAACTGAATTCATCAATCTGTCCGAGAGATTTATTATGAGGGCTTGGACACGTCAATGTACACTGGCGTCAGACGGAAGCTTTTGGATCGTCTCACTTTGGTTGCGTTGCATCATAAACATAGCATTTTTAGGTCGAGGTGTCAAGTTAAAAGTAGTTTGAAACGTAGGAAAACACATCTTGAGATCTCTGCGTTCGGATTTGCGCTCCATCATGCTGTATTTGAATGCAAGAACGATTCCTCATTTCGTGCTGTCTGCTATGGGTAAGCTTGGTTCGTCCTCTGTATAAGATGCATGCTGCCTATACAGCTTACAGCCCCCTGGAGAATACAGGTGGTACTTCAACCTTGAATTGCTCCAATGGTAGGAATATTCCTTGTTATGTTCCGGGGACGTGATTAATTGTATAAAAATGTTTAATGCGTTATTATTAATATAGTTATTCACACTGAATAAATCGACAGCCGTAAAAAAAAAAAAAAAAACCACACTCAAAATCGGAATATTTTGGGTCTAGTTCTGCTTAGTCATTCTGGAAATCCCAGTAGTGTTTTCAGCAAATTTTCCAAATCTACTGCACGCATCCTCAACCCTAATGATCTGGTGTAATCCCCAGCACCCGACATGTGCCAGGAGTCTTTTTTACCCAGAGGCCTGTAACCACTCCAGACCTCTCACTTTAGCCCTGCAGTATCATGGGACTTATTCCACTCATAGTGCCTGCCAGCCAGGTGCTCGCATCCAGCTGTCACCAACTCCTGCAGAATAGACCTTATTCATGCTAGCACCATCTTTGATTTTTAATGTGAATGACAACGAGGCTGTGAGGGATAGACTTACAGTCTCTTCAATGGACTGTGCTGCAGTTTAAAGTGTTTTTGGATCGTTCTGCAGACAAAACATTAATAAAATATATTTCTAAGAACATTCAGTATACAAAGAACTCCAGAAAACATGAGTTGTGGAAAATCAGATGTGATCTATGCACTTTATACCATTCATGCCAATGAAGAGATGGTAAGCCTGAGCAAAGATGCCGCTAGCGTGAATAAGGTCTATACAGACAGAAAATGGCTCAAATATGTTTACATCCATTACAGCGCGTAAACACTGTGATAACACGTTATCTCCCCTGTGCCTCTGAGGAGGGAAGGATGTTTTCATACCTAAGTTTGGATAAAAAAATAAAAAATAAAATAAAAAACTGAGGAAACATCTGTTCTGAATGACAACAAGTCTGAGATATGGCAGTGAAGCCATTAATTGGCATGAGTTATGGAGCAATTAACACAACTGTGAATTTGCTGTCCTTAAGCTTTTTCGTCAGAAATTAATTCACTCAGCGTGATTCATGTCTTGAAAGTTATTTTGTGCTTTTGCATTAGCAAAATGGTAGCTGATTGGGTTCTTTCAAATTAAGCATTTCTTATGAAGAGCCATTTTTACCATGTATATTAAATTGTAATTTGTATTGGGCTTGCGTAACAGCACAATTTAAATAATCAGATCATTTCAGAACTTGTTTTCCATTGACATTTTTAACGAGGACGTAAACGCCTCAACTTTGTGAATGTCTTTTCACCCCTCTGATGGGTCTCCACAGACCCACCTGAATGCCCATTTACATTTACTGCATGTTTAAAACATGAATGAATTCATCTTGAAAACCAATACATCTTTTGGAAGCTCTAAATCTCTAAATGCTCTAAATGCTTTGATGACTAAAAGCAGTTTCATTATCAAAATGTTATAGCTAATGTATTTCTATAATTTATGTAAAGAGTGAAAATCAAAACATTTGTATCATACATCACATAGTGTGAAATAATTCTGCAAACACATCTCCAATCATGTAAGATCCAGTATACTTGTCATTTGATGGCTGCACTAAACAAACTCCATTGAATCTTTTAGTCCAAATGTGTGCACATTTGGAGAAACGATGGTGGATTTTTATAAGTTTACTTCAGATTTCTTTAGCCAGAAGCGTAATTCATGTCAATTTTCTACCTAATTATGCAATCTGATGCACTGCAGCACTCTAATACTCTTATATAGTGTGTGTTCTATTGAACTAGGAAGACAGAGGGAGCTGTGGGCAAGATATGATCCAAATGTGGAGTGTAGAAGAAGATAATTTACATCAGAGATCACATGAAAGGTGTTCCATATCCATTACCATAGCAGGATTAAAACTCTGTGTAAATCATTATATTAACGTTTAGACTTATGAAATATGTCTTGAATATATAGAGAATTATGTTAATATATGATTTATCTATATTTTCCAAGCAATCGCTGGCATTTTTTTTAGGTGTGATGTCTGTACACTTGAAGAATTCTGCATCCATCACTGAACCTGCTGTTTGCTATAGACTGCATATTCAATAAATATCTTGATTTCTGCTTCATTCTATGAATGGATTCCACATAAGATAAGTATAAGAAGCTGTTATAGCCACTGTGGTGAACAATCGGACCAGATGACATTCCGGGAGCTAGTTTATGGCAGACCCCCTCCTTAACTGTCAAGGCAAAGAAGAGTGGCTCCATTTTGATTGGATTTTGGCAGGACCAACACAAACAAATACCAAGCACAGCCATCAGATAAGCTGCTCGGACAACTGCCAGACACCCCTCACCATGCAGGAAGAACCTTCCAACATGTTAGAAAAGACTTCTCATTGGTCCATGAGTGGTTTCTTAGCAACCTCTCAAACTCCCCATCCTAAGGTTTTCCCTAAGACCAGAGATGAGAAGGACCATAAAAATTCTTCAAGACCTCTTGAAGCAGCATTAACTTGCCATGTGTCAAAAGCTGAAACAAAGAAGCCACAGAGACAAATCTTTACACACAAACTTTTGCTCCTAACATGGACACCAACTGCAACACATCCACTCCATGTTTGTTCACAGAAATGTTTATGTAAATTGCAGTTGTTAAATTAACACAATAGTTCATACAAACTGAACTATGGTGGTATAAACGAATGCTTGCGTAATATGTAATCTTTCAATATCATGTTTGGTCTCTATATCTTCAGAAAAATGCCAAGAGTATTTCATCAGGAAGGTATAAAACTATCCTCCGGATGACCACACCTTTGTCCTGAGTCCCCGTCCAGAGGGTCGTTAACAGGATACACTTCTATAATACTTCTCCGTTCTGAATTCCGGGCTGTTCGAGTTTGGGAGCAATAACAGAATAATAATCAATGTTCTGAGTTCCTGGCTGTTTGAGATTGGGATCAATAACAAAATAATAATCAACATTCTGAATCTCTGGCCTGAGTGGTAGGAGATGTAACAGAATACAAACCATCCAACATGCTAAGTCTCTACTTCACACAGAGAGAGGATAACAGATCACCCAACATTCTCAGTATCCATCCGAGAGACAGTAGAAGCTGGTAGATACTGTTTCGGATGTGGGTAGTACAGCGAGCAACACACACACATACTTTGTTTCCGGATGTAGAGCCCCTGCAGCAGAGTGTTTTGGTGACATTTTGGCAGCATACTCGCTCAGCAAAGCGACACCACTCTCCCGTTCCTGTTAGGGTTTACAATCAATTCTCCCCACTCTGTGATGCACCCACTGAGAATAATGTTGAAAGAGCCTTAATAATTGGTGATTCTATTGTAAGGAAAGTGGAAATAGAGACTCCAGCCACCATTGTTAAATGCATTCCCGGGGCTCGAGTGTCTGACATCAGATCAAATTTACAAGTGCTGGCTAATGCTAAACCAAACTTTTCTAAAATTGTTATTCATGTCGGCACTAACGATGTCCGGCTTCACCAGTCGGAGATCACTGAAGATAATGTTTAAGAGGTGTGTGAACTTGCAAAAATGATGTCAGACACTGTAATATGCTCTGGCCCTGTCCCTGCTCATCGTGGTGATGAGGTTTATAGTAGCTTAGTGTCACTGATTGGCTGGATGTCTGAGTGGTGTCTGGAAAATAGCATAGGATTTATAGACAATTGGAAGAGTTTTTGGGGTAGACCTGACCTGCTAAAGAGAGACGGACTCCATCCTTCCAGGGAAGGTGCCGTTCTCCTCTCTAGTAATTTGGGTGACAGTCTTAATAGTGATAGTATTTGACCAACTGGGGCCCAGGTCAAGAAGCAGACAAACTGGTTAATCCGAACGTCTGCTAGCTGCCTTGAGACATCACATAGGTCACATAAACTAAAACACACAGAGACTGTATCACCTAGATATCATAAAGAGACTGTGTCTGTTCCCCAAACTACCAAACACAAACCCCTCACTAAATAATTTAGAAAAAATGTGATTAAGGTCAAACTTGAAATACAAACTAAAAAATTGAAGATAAACATCATATAAAGGTAGAGCTACTAAACATTAGATCTCTTTCTACCAAAACACTAATTGTAAATTAAATTATTACAGATCATAGTTTGGATGCGCTCTGTTTGACTGAAACCTGGCTTAAACTGGATAAATATATTAGTTTAAATGAATCTACTCCCTCAGGTTATTGTTTTAAACACGAGTCTCGTCTGAAGGGTCAAGGAGGAGGTGTTGCTGCAATTTACAGTTAAGTTTTTGGTATTACTCAGAGGATGGGATATACTAAGTTTAAGTCTTTTGAACTAATAATGCTCAATGTGACACTGTCAGATACAGTTAAAAAATCTCTTTTGCCCTTGCTACAGTATATGGATCACCTGGGCTTTACTCAGATTTCCTTGGTGAATTCGCAAATTTTCTATCAGATCTAGTTGTTAATGTAGATACAGTAGAGCTTTAATTGTTGGTGAAATCAACATTCACATAGATAATGAAAATGGGGGATTAGCATTTATCGATATTCTCAACTCTCTTGGAGTCATACAAAATGTGACAGGACCAACTCATTGCCATAATCATATGCTAGATTTAATTCTGTCATATGGAGTTGATGTTGATACTATAGAAATTCTACCGCAGACCGATGACATCTCTGATCATTACCTTGTCTCTTGTTTGCTGCGATCAGCTAATGTCACTAATCTACACCACATGATCATTCAGGCAGAACTATTCTTTCAACCACCAAAGATAGCTTCACTAATAATCTTCCATAATTGTCTCACACACTACCCAGTAAGCCAAAAAGTCTTGATGTAATAACAGAAAATATAAATACAGTCTTCTCTAGAACTCTTGATAGTGTCACCCCCCTTCAATTAAAGAAAATTTAAGAAAAAAAGACAGCGTCATGGTACAATGATCACACTCATGCTCTCAAGAGAGCAGCTCGGAAAATGGAGCACAAGTGGAAGAATACAAAATTAGAGGTATTTTGCGATGCATGGGAGGATAGTGTCTGTAGCTATAGACAGGCACTTAAAGCTGCCAGGTCAACATATTTTAGCAAACTCATTGAAAATAACCACAACAATCCTAGGTGTTTATTCAGTACTATGGCTAAATTGGTTAGGAATAAAGCATCGACTGAACCAGATATTCCGTCACAGCACAATAGTAATGACTTCATGAATTTCTTTACTGATAAAATTGAAATAGTTAGAAATAAAATTGGAACTATGCAATCAACTGTCACAGCACCTCAGAAAACAGTGTCTCATAATTTTCCTCATGAGAAACTTCAATCCTTGAACAAAACTTATAAAAAAAAAAAAATCAAAAGCCACAACATGAATGTTAGATCCAATACCAACTAAGCTCTTAAAAGAGGTATTCCCTGTAATCTCAGAACCTCTTCTTGATATTATTAACTCCTCGCTATCCTTAGGACATGTCCCAAGAAACTTTAAAATGGCATTTATCAAACCGCTTATTAAGAAGCCGCAGCTTGATCCTGGAGAGTTGGCTAATTACAGACCAATTTAAAATCTACCATTTATGTCGAAAATACTAGAAAAGATAGTGTCCTCCCAACTATGTTCATTTCTACAGAGAAATGGTAGATATAAACAATTTCAATCAGGATTTAGGCACCATCACAGTACAGAGACTGCATTTATCAGAGTTACAAATGACTTGCTCTTATCATCTGATCGCGGCTGCATTTCTCTTCTAGTGCTTTTAGATCTTAGTGCTGCCTTCGACACGATAGATCACAACATTCTCTTGAATAGGCTGGAGAATTATGTTGGCATTAGTGGACTTGCATTAGCATGGTTTAGGCCCTATTTTTCAGACCACTACCACTTTGTATGTGTTAACGAGGAATTGTCAAATCAAACAAAAGTTAAGTATGGTGTGCCACAGGGATCAGTTTTAGGGCCTCTGCTTTTATCCTTATAAATGCTTCCTCTGGGAGATATTATCAGAAATCATGGAATAAGTTTCCACTGTTATGCCGACGATACCCAACTTTATATTTCTTCTAAACCCAACGAAAATGCACAATTCTCCAAATTAGCAGAGTGTATCAATAAAGTCAAAGATTGAATGGCCAAAAATGTATTTCTACTCAATTGCGACAAAACAGAGGTACTAATTATTGGACCAAAAACCTCTAAAAATAAGCAGCTAAAATATAATTTGACTCTTGGTGGATATACTGTTACCTCACCTTCTACAGCAAAGTATTTAGGTGTTATATTTGATACCAATCTGTCCTTTGAAAATCAAATTTACATTGTTTGTAGAACAGCATTCTTCCACCTTAGAAATATTGCTAAGTTACGACACATGCTTTCTGTTGTTGATGCCGAAAAATTCATGTGTTCATGACCTCAAGACTAGATTATTGTAATACATTACTGGGAGGATGTCCAGCAAGTTCAATAAATAAACTTCAATTGGTTCAACATGCAGGTGCCCGAGTGCTGACTAGAACCAAAAAATATGATCATATTAGCCCCATTTTATCATTGTTACATTGGCTACCTGTTAAATTTCGTATTAATTTTAAAATTCTGTTAACTACATACAAGGCTTTGCATGGTCTAGCTCCATAGTACTTAAGTGACCTTCTGACACATTATATTCCACCACATTCATTATGATCACACAATTCTGGCTTGTTAATTGTTCCTAGAAAATCATAATCCACAAAAGGAGGTTGATCCTTTTCCTATTTGGCTCCTAAACTAAGAAATAGTCTCCTTAACACTGTTCGGGATGTGGACACACTCACTCAGTATAAGTCTAAACTAAAGACTTATCTGTTTAGCCAGGCATACACCTAATTTATCCATCAACTCACAATTAGGCTGCTTTAATTAGGTCTGCCAGAACCAGAAACATCTATCATGATCTATAACTCTGCATATAATTTAATGGCATCTACGCTAATATTATTCTATTTGTTTCCATCTCAACCTGAGGTTACCAGAGCTGGCCAGATTCAGCTCCATTCCTGCTTGGTGTCGGATTCCACTGCTATGTGTCTCTGAGTGATGACGACTAAATGCAGCCGATGCTAGCCAGACATCACTTCAGTCTTTTACAATGGACTTCAGAGGATGAACTGATGCCCAACACTAACTGTAAGACATCGGATACTTGCCACTGTCTGAACCTTGGACTTAGGATGGACCCCACTGAACCTCACCGAAATGACCTGCTGGTTGAACTGCGATGCACCTCATTGATCTCTGCCTGCATCACCTTGGTCTATTAACAGCATGCTAGCATTAGCTTAGCTCCATGACAGCTGCATGTAAACAATACAAATTAAACATAACATGCTGCATATATCTTGGTTTCAATTATAATTATAATGAGTGGTGTAGTGAGAATCACCCTAGCACCTATTGAAATGAACTGGGCCTCACCCAAGACACCAAAGTATGTGGTGATTTTGGATCACAATTCACTTAAGATGTATGTGTGTGTGATTATTAATATCAGACAGCCCCTCCCTCCATCCTCGGGGTACCAGCCAAGGCATTTCACCATAACAGTAAAAGAATGATACAAATGGACCATTCAGTAAATTTAAATTATGTACACTGTAGGGAGTTGGTCATCTGATTTATCTGAAGGATTCATGAATTTCGGCCTACCCTTTAGAGCTCTTCTGTATCATCAACACAAGGAGCACACAGTTGTAATAAATTAAATTAAATATGATCGTAAAATATGTATAAAATGTAATAATTAAATAATACGTGTATTAAGAACCCCAGTGAGCAAGCTGAAGGCGACTGTGGCAAGGATCACAAAACTCCATTAGATGTTGGTTAATGGAGAAAAATAACCTCGGGAGAAACCAGGCTCACTGTGGGGGCCAGTTCCCTTCTGGCTAAACAGCATTCCTTTTTCACTGTAAATCTTGACAGCAGTCTCTTTGGGGATCGTGATTTCAAGCTCGATTACACTTCCAATAGCACCTTCTAGCATGAGGAAGTGTAATTGAGCTTGAAATCATGATTGTGCCTAGAGACTGCTGATGGCAAGATGTACAGTGGAAAAGGAATTACATTTTGGTCTGTTCACACCCAAAACCGATTGGATCACTTCAGAAGACAGTGATTAAACTACTGGAGTCTGATGGATTACTTTTATGATACCGTTATGAGAAATTTGGACCTTCAGAGTTCTGGCCACCATTCATTTGCATTGAGAGGACCAACAGAGCTGAGATATTCTTATAAAAATCTTAATTTGTGTTCTGCAGAAGAAAGAAAGTCATGCACATCTGCGATGACATGAGGGTGAGTAAATGATGAGAGAATTTTCATTTTTGGGTGAACTATCCCTTTGAGATTGACAGGAGAGATATGTACCTGTAATCTTTTAAGTTACACCAAAGTGTTTTGAATTAATGAGAATTTCTTCCTGTGGTATTAGCACAGCGGTTGTCATTAACTGAACCCCCTGTGTTCAGACATGGATATTCTCCCCTCTTTGACTTCTCTCTAAGGGTCTCCAGCTGCTCTTGTCGTTCCAGACCCCCAGTGCTTTTCTGTCCGGTGTCTGTGTTCTTTATTCACCTTTATACTTCCCATTACTCTTTTTTAAATCTTTCTCTCTGTCTTTCACGCTACCATTAACATATCCCTGATCACAGTTTTGTCATTATTCCAAGGACAGAGCAACAGGCAGCTCTGTGTACAGGCCTATGACATGTGCTTCTTTGGTTCCTCCACTTTAAGGTTCACCTTTGATTCATAACTAAAAATCTTCTTGATATTTACTTAAGAAAAAAAAAAAGAAGAAGAATAGATTTATTCTTGATAAATTTTAGATTTTTTGTTGTATTTTATTGACAAAAGCAATTTAGGACAGCTATATATTAGTGCTGTCAGTCGATTAAAATATTTAATCGTGATTAATCACATGGCTTTTCATAATTAATTGTGATTAATCACAGATTTTGAAAGTGCTGGAATTTGACTACATGTAACATTTTCCAAACAAAATATTCCACAGTGTAAAGACAGAAATGCACTAAAATAGCACCAGTTCGAGTATAATTTAAACATTTCCCAAAGTCTAAGTGGGAGGTTGACTAATTTAAAGAACTAGGTTGAGTCTTCACAGCAGTAGGCATTAAATCTCTTAAAAGGCATTCACTCTCAAAAATGAAATGGAAGTTGCGACTGACTTTACTTCGTATGTGATGTATTTCCTAGTGAAACAGCTTATCGAACAAGAAAAAAAATGTAGGGCGGGGATTTGAGTTTATCCATTGGTTGTTGATTGTATTGTGAAAATATGGGTGTTGCATAGCCGAACAGAGGCAGATGTGAATGCAACACACACACACACCCCTACCACCGTTGTGCTTGAGTCAGATCCAGTTATTGGTGAAATTGAGCAGCGATCTCAACACATTTATGATCAAAATAAATGCACGAGCACATCTTTGCTTACTTAAAGACTGTAGCCGTTGGAAAACGAGTGAGTAAAAAATAAAAAAAATTGTTATTCCTCATCATTCAAAATGTAAATTCAAGCCAGCTGACCCGTAACCAAGGAAGTTTGGTTTAAAGAATGATAGTTTTGAAGAAAAACAGATGAAAATACACCTTGCCATCTTCACCAACATGCGATTGACGCTTCGTTCAACTCTATGCAAGGTTGTGGTATTTATAAGAAAGGGGTGGGGTTTAAGTGGACTAAATGATTGGAGAAGTCCTGCATACATCACCAGAGAGAAGTCTGTCGTTTCACCGGAAGATCGAGTTATTACATTTTGATTAAAGATTTTGAGGTAAACACACACACACACACACACACACACACACACACACAAAAACATGCATGGATGAATCGTTCACAAGATGCATTTAGAAAATAGATAGGGTGAATTTTCATTTGATGCCCACTTTAAACCCTCATTCTCCACAACGTAAATCGTGGCTATCCACTTTCCTACAGCAATTGTGAAGTCGCATTCACATGATTTGCAGCATTTTGAACTCCACATGAAAAGCGCTACATAAAAGGTCTTGTTTTGCTCTCTGCGCTGGCACTGCACACGTAAAAGACTTCATCTGAATTGTCTGTAAAGACGAAAGCGCAATGTGGCACCGGGGAAAAACACTGATGTTTAACGTGTTAGTTTCGTCAACTTTATTATAGAGTTTTTCTTACCATCTTCAATCTTTTTCTTTTTTTTTTTCTGTTGGCCAATGTGCTGTCATTTGTTTTCATAAAGTTTTTTTTTTTTTTTTCTCCTCTCTCTCACTGTTTGCAGTATGGTCTGGAGCCGATCCTTGGTGAGGAGAAGAGCCTGGCACTGTTGGCACAAGCCACTGACCCATGTCAGCCAGCCATGGTGACAGATGTAGTCAAACTGCTCTCTGCAATCTGCAATTGTGGGCGAAGAAAACACGTAGGCCTCCCAACTTTTTTCCAGCCTTTCAATAGAAGTCAATTAGAAGTGGTTGTCATTATAGTGCAATTATTGTTCATATCAGTGTCATTTTAGTATTTAAGCTCCTTACCCATAAGTCCCCATATTGATTTTGACATCAACAACTTCAAATGGCGATGTCATTGTCAAATACCTAACACGTCAGAAGTATTTAGACATTTAAGCCACACTAATACAATGAATTTTATTGTATTAGATAAAATATTATCAAACCAAGTGGCATCTGTAAACAAATGTTGCTAGAGTTTGTCTGAGAACTAACTTCAATTTCTTGTAATTTTTACAATTATTATTTTCAATCTTACTGTTCCTAAAGTTATTTTTAGTGGATGTATTGAGTTCCCCACAAGTTCACAGTGGTGTCCTAGCAGGGTAACCACCGTTTTGTAACTTTGGACATGTTCCACTAACGTTTCACAACCAGAATGTGTCACTATACTTTGTAATTTTATTTTAAACAGTATATCCATTGTTTTGTCATTTTAAACCTAACAATGTTCTTTTTGCAACATTTTTAGCTTGAAAAGTGTGCCTGTGCTGTATTTCTTTAAAAGGAATTCCACATAGTGGCATCTAAAGCACTGTCATTCATATGTTTTTGAAGGAATATTCCAGGATCGATACAAGTTAAGCTTAATCGACCACATTTGTGTGTGGTGGTGGTGTAGTGGGCTAAAGCACATAACTGGTAATCAGAAGGTTACCGGTTCAATCCCCACAGCCACCACCATTGTGTCCTTGAGCAAGGCACTTAACTCCAGGTTGCTCCGGGGGGATTGCCCCTGTAATAAGTGCACTGTAAGTCGCTTTGGATAAAAGCATCTGCCAAATGCATAAATGTAATATTGTTTATTACAAACATTTAATTTGAATCACCCATTCTTTTCTTTAAAAAAAGCAAAATTCTGTGTTCCTGTGAGCAGGGTTGTGAGGGTTACTTTTGAAATGTATTCCACTACAGATTACAGAATACATGCTGTAAAATGTAATTTGTAACATATTCCGTTAGATTACTCAAGGTCAGTAATGTAATCTAAATACTTTGGATTATTTCTTCAGTACTGGTAGATTTTTTCACTTGTTTTGACTATAAAAACTCTGCCAGTACAGTAAGACAAAATACACATGTTAAAAATACTTTCTCTGAAAAATCGAAATATCTTATGCAGTGTTGTTTCTAAAACATGATCAATCAAATTGATCTTGTTTTAAGGATTTTTAGATATTTTTACAGGAAAACAATACAAAAATTATTGTCAAGAATACGATTTTTGCTCTAATATCAAAGGTCTTACTAGAAAAAAGAAATTATGATCCAACGTGAATTTTCTTTTTTTTTTTTTCACCCAATTTGGAATGCCCAGTTCCCAGTGCGCTTTTAAGTCCTCGTGGTCACGTAGTGATTCGCCTCAATCCAGCTGGCGGAGGATGAATCCCAGTTGCCTCTGCGTCTGAGACCATCAACCCACGCATCTTATCACGTGGCTTGTTGAGCGCGTTGCCATGGAGACATAGCGGTGTGGAGGCTTCGCCATCCACCGCGGCATCCGCGCTCAACTCACCACGCGCCCCACTGAGAACGAATCACATCATAGCGACCACGAGGAGGTTACCCCAAGTGACTCTACCCTCCCTAGCAACCGGGCCAATTTGGTTGCTTAGGAGACCTGGCTGGAGTCACTCAGGACACCCTGGGATTTGAGCTAGCGAACTAGCAAATACTTTTAAAAAAGTTAGTATTTTAATGTTAAAAAAATGCCCCCCATTCACGTCCACTGTAAATGCCTCACTGTCACCTCGTTTTTTGCTTTTTTTTTAAATAAATTATTTTTTGTGGTATTCAACATTATGCCACAAATGCTGTCAGTTGAGCTTAACTTGTATTGAACCTGGAACATTAATTGTGGCTGAAGTGCCAACCTGTGTTTTTGGGCAGCTCTTTGTTTACTTTTTATATAATGGTATCATACACCTAGCATTTAATGCAAACTGGCATGTTCATGATGTCACTACTTGTTCATAGTATAATGTTTGCCATTATTTCTGTGTTACTGTAGAGTCGTATAGAATCAGCAGACTGCTTTCCAATAAACAAACAAATTAATGATTGATTGCTTTCCTCCTGCAAACATAATTTATACATTAGCTTCATACACATTCTTATTGATGCTATTTTTTTGTTTCTGTCTTTGTATCTTTTGCCTGGTCTTATGCATTGATGTTATTTTATATGCACTGCATAAATATAGCCCAAATGCATAAAGGATTCATCATGGCTACTTCATTAAAGCACTCTCCTTTAAAATATATTGGTGGAAGAAACTAGCAAAAGATGAATGCCTTGCATTAAGATTTGTCCTTTGTGCATTTTATTTTATTTTTTTATTTTTTTATTTTACATTTCCCGTTATAAGTTTGGAGAAAGTCCTTGAAGCCATCACCACGGCAACAGAGAGAAGAGGAGCGGCCCGCTTTAGTCCTATCGTCCAAGGCCTTACTGTTCGCTCTGTCCAGTTACAGGTAAGCGTTCACCGTCCTCTTAATCTGCCCTCCTGTTCACCTCTCTTCTGCTGATACATCCCTAGTATTAATAATATACACACACACCATCCACATAAACATTGCGTGTTATCTCTATGGTAATTGCAAAAATTAATTTTTAAAAGAGAAACTGCTTTCTAACTGAACTGATGATACGTTATGAAAAAACAAAAAACAAAGCATCAAGCAGTTTTTGCATGGTCCATGTTATGCTTTCTTATTCTCTGAATGAGTTTTTTCCAACCCAGTAATGTCTGCATCCACCAGATGTTTTCAAGGTCATCCCTCCTTTGAATATCTTTGTCTTGTTATCCAGTAAAAAATAAATAAAAATAAAAATAAATGAACATCATTAAAACAAGATATATATATATATATATATGTACCAGAGAAGACTTGCAAAGGATACTAAGATTGAATACAATTTATTGAGATTATTCTTTTATTCATCTAAATGTATTAAGGTCTAATGAGGTGAGTAAAAAAGACACAAATAATAATGATATTGTTCAAATGATTATTATTATTATTTTTTTTTTTTACAGGAAAAAAACCCCACTTTATACAGATTTATACAGATGTTTTTTTTTGTTTTTTTGTTTTTTCGGTGATTGCACAAGTATCACATTTTAAAATCCCTAGTCGCCCTTTAATTAACACTTCATTATAAAGGAACACTAACCATTTTGACAGTGCTATTCACACTATTGTGAAAGGCTTTTGTGTTTGTGTGTGCGTGTGCATTGCTCAGATGAGCTGAAATAATCGTAAATTTCCTTTATATACAATTCCATTTGGAAAGTTTCCCCTCAGAGATTCGAGGGCCGGTAAATGGTCGTGCTGAGATGAAACACCAGCAATTTGCTTGATAGTGACTTCACTATGACGACAAAGTCACAGGCTCTAAATCACCTCTAAAATGCAATTTACACTTCAAAATCCCCTGGTGTCCATGTATAGAGGCCATCATGAGGATCAGAAAAGAAATGAGCAAATTTGCTGGTTAACGGCCAGTATTTAATGCATTTCAAAAACTTAAGATAAAAGATAAAGATATATATGCTCCTTGTGGTGTTTGCACAACTGTGACACTATTTTTTTAAATTAAACATTACAAAATTACCTTAATTTCCTTTCCACTTTCTGACAAATCAACATGACCTTTTGTTTGGCCAGTGTGCTCAGGGGCTCGCGACACTTGTAAAGCATTAAGATTAATGCTGCCAGTTACAGCTCCTCATTTGCATTGTAAAGCACAGACTGCCATTAGTCAAACATCCCTGATGAGATTTAACATAATCATTCCATAAATAATTAATAATTTGATTAGAAGTAAATAGCCCTGTTGCCAAAGAAGGAAATGCACCATGAGTCTAGGCTTGTAAAGCACAGTTTTTGTAATGTTTTGTTATGCACTCCAGTTTTTTAACTGGATTTTTTTCTTTCTCGATTAATAAGCCGTGGTTGATTCTAAATGTCAATAATGGAATAGATAATGACCAGATCAGAGACTTAGTTGCACTAAATAATTTCAGAATAGCAACACCAAAATATGATGTAAAACTGGTTAGCTGACAAAGTTAGATGTCCCCGGAGGTGCTTTGTGGATTTCTGATACTTTAGTGTTCCATTTTAATTTTCATTTTTTATTTTTGTGTGTGTGTGTGTTTGCAAAATAAAAGCTGCTTATCTTAGTGTTGAAGCTGTTTGTTTCATGCATTTCTTGATGGCTGTGGGCTTTCTCGTTGCCACGTGTGAGGGTGTACATGTGTGCTAATACTCCAGACTTGCTGTGCGCTCCTCCACTGCAATGTGTTGGCCCTTGCGGCCATACAGAACAGCGTGTAGTAGTTTGGCTACGTTTTCTGCACAACGATATTGCTGAGGCTTATTAAAGCAGCAGTGTTTTAGTTTAATTGGTAGCAGAGGGAGGTGAGAGAGAGCTTTCCCTTCACTATGGACTCTTTCATTCACATGTGCAAAGAGGGAACGAGAGTTGTTCACATGCATACTTATGGACACTTCTGGATTAACCATTAAAGGAATATTCCATGTTCAATACAGTTAATCTACAGCATTTGTGGCATAATGTTGATTATTACTTTATACAAATTCAAGTGACTCTTTTTTTTAAATGGAGGTTTCAGTGAGGCACTTACTGTATGCTGCGTTCATGTCATGTCGGAGATAGTAACTTGTAGATTTACTCGGAGCTATTGACGTCCTCAAACCACGAAAGTTATTTGTTTCTAAGACAACACTTGTAACGCATAAACAGCTTTGATGTTGATATCAGCTAAATGTGTATCACTGCATTAATTAATTAATTCACTTCTATATGGTCTTACAAAATGTTTTACAAAAAAAAATAAATAAAAAAAAAATGCTCTAGGCATGAATGGCGTAATAAAATGGCACATTAAACATAAATATGGGTTCACTAACTTTAACTGTTTAGGCCGTTGCCATATGGGTTCTTTTTACATGACGTCACGACTGTCAAGTCGGAGCTTTCATAGAATTATGAATTTACAATTTGTAATTACCAGTCTTACGAAGATGTGAATGCTTTTTACAAGTCAGAATCTCATAATTACATTAAAATGGTTGCAGCCTGGTCTCATGTAATTTACGTGAGCATTGCAATGTTTTTGCAAAACTGAAATGATGTGCTTCATTACACGTTTGGCTGCAGTTTTCAAGTGAAATGTCCAGCGGGGGGCGACAAAACCGAGCTAAATGAGGTTGTAATCAGACAAGGTTTTTAAGGTGAATTTTAGTTGGAGGTTTTAATGAGTAAAACGTACCTCCCTAACCTAAAACTGTACCCTAAACCTAACCAATAGTGTCCGAAAAGATCAATGAGAGTTTAACAAAACAGACATCCTTACCCTTAACCAACCCTTAAAGCACATTAACTGAAGCAGTCATGTCATTATGTGTCGCTTCTATGCCACTTTCACTTTTGTGCACCTTTGGCTGGACTCAAACTGCGGTCGTTGAGCCCAAAGTTCATCGCTCGATCAGGTGAGTTACCAAGCAAGCTGAAGACATGGGAATAATGTGTATTTGTAGGAGGGTCTAAACTAAAAGTGTTAAAATGTTTCATTTTTCAACTCTCGCGTTAAAGTAAAAGGGTTTTGATATCATAACATAGCAGGGGGTGAGTAATAGAGTGGAAAATACATTTTTATAAAATCAAAATCAGCAATTGTACTCGTGATTTCTGTGACAATGATTAAACCACACAGTTGTTGTACCGCCTCTATCTGTTATCTGGCCCCATTCACTTCCATTGTAAGTGCCTCACTGGATCCCAGATTTGAGCTTTTTTTAAAGAAAAGGATGGATGAGTCAAAATACATTTTTGTGGTAATCAACATTATTCCAAAAATGCTGTTGATTGAGCTTAACTTAAATATATAGACTCTTTTTACAATGACTTGGGATGCTTTGGATGGGACTTTGTCCTGCATATGGTACAATATTTTGATATGGCTGACTAAAAAACAAAAACAAAAAAAAAAAAACCCACCAGTATTTCCTGTTCAAGAGCTTTCTATAATATTAAATCGTTTTGTTTTTGTTTTTTCTCCCCAATTTGGAATGCCCAATTCCCAATGCGCTCATAAGTCCTCGTGGTGGTGTAGTGACTCGCCTCAATCCGGGTGGCGGAGGACGAATCTCAGTTGCCGCGCATCTTATCACATGGCTTGTTGAGGGTGTTACCGTGGAGACATAGCATGTGTGGAGGCTTCACGCTATTCTCCGCGGCATCAACGCACAACTCACTATGCGCCCGATCGAGAGCGAGAACCACATTATAGCGACCACGAGGAGGTTACCCCATGTGACTCTACCCTCCCTAGCAACCGGGCCAATTTGGTTGCTTAGGAGACCTGGCTGGAGTCACTCAGCACACCCTGGATTCAAACTCGTGACTCCAGGGGTGGTAGTCAGCGTCAATACTTGCTGAGTTACCCAGACCCCAGTATTAAATAGTTAATACAAAATGATTCCCTCCTTTATCAGTCTGCGCTCTATGAATGGCATGTCACAGAGGACACAGCCCCTCATTCTCTCAATTTCTGTCAAGATACAGTATGTTTTAAGTGAGATGAGAATAAAAGGAGTAAAAAAAAAATATATATATATATAATAATCTCAAAGTCAGCCTGGTTAATATCCATGAAGGCCAACCAGTGTGTTAGAATGCCCCCAGCAATGTTTTATTGATTGACTGGTTATTGTTCCCATTTGCTAATAGTCGGCTGTGATCGCCTTTAACTGCATGAATCATTTATCGAAGGCTGTTATCACTGGGAACAGTTTAGGAACAGATTTTTCCTTGAGGGTTTCTCTCTCACACACGCCACTCTCTTGTTTTTGCAAGAGATGTTTAGGGCCATGTCTTCAAATAGAAACTTTTAGAGACACACACATACACTGAATAAAGTGTAGTGGAGGAGGAGTGAGACTCAGGGATCGCTTGGGTCAACCGAAGTCTGGAGAGGTTTCTTTTTTAAGGAGTTTTCAAAAATCGGCTTGAGGACAGTTGAAATGCACCTTTTGCATCTTTTTGTGTGCTCATTCATAAGAGTTTGCAAATGATTCAGCATGTTTTTTTTTTGTTTTTTTTTATATATATAAATATATATATCACAGTGGAAATATATTTCAGTACTTTATTATTCTGGGCTAATCAAGAGTGAGTGATTCACACTGGAATGCAAATGTTCTTTTTCTCTTTCTCTCTACATTCTGTTCTCTAATTACTCCCATCTCTCACCAAACATGTGAAAAAGGCAGATAAAGAAGAGGGTAATGTAAAACTATTAACGGCATACATGTATTTTTTCTTTCCCCCCATGGAGTCTATCAGCAAGTGTCTCTTATAGGCTCAGACTTGCTGTGATTTTTCCCACTATTTTACTGCTGAGGGCACACGAACATGAATAATACTGTCAACTTCTCCTAATCAAAGGGTTCTGCCTAAGAAACACATATTCTTATAAATAGATCTTGTAAAGTGATACAAGCTAATCTTCTACATTTCACATTTTTATTTTATTTTATTTGTTTATACAATAAAATGTTTGGATTTTAAATATTGGCTACTTTTTGGCGTTTTAAGAATAGAAATATGTTGCTCTTCCTTCTATATTAGAAATAATGCCCATTGCCTTCTAGTTCTCGATGGTTTCTTCTTCATAACAGACATTATTCAGTCCAATAGATATACAGTATTTATCAAGCATTGTTCAACACTATTTAGGTTCATAATACGGATATGCCATGTGTCATTACAGCACGTTAGACTGAAACTCACCACCATAAATCATTTGTAATCTGTGTGGTCTGCTGTACATATCAGTTTTTGTGTCATCATTGAACATAGCGTCAGCATGAACGTGTGCTTTAACATGCACGGACACACAGAGCCATAAAAAACAATTCACAGTCTGTTCAATATGCCTCAGTCCTCTGAATGCACAAGTGCCTTTTAGCTAAACACTCACTCACACACGTGATTTAGGGGTCGCAAACATGGCT
Organism: Myxocyprinus asiaticus; assembly: GCF_019703515.2. Classification (NCBI taxonomy): domain Eukaryota; kingdom Metazoa; phylum Chordata; class Actinopteri; order Cypriniformes; family Catostomidae; genus Myxocyprinus; species Myxocyprinus asiaticus. The sequence goes on along the minus strand of NC_059380.1, from coordinate 2,444,083 downwards.
GATCAATAATTGATGATCTGTGATGGCTGAGGAGATAAATAGTAGTTTTTGACTGAGGCAATGGAATCCTTAATCCTGGTTGAGAGCCATAAATCACGATGCTACTCTTCAACAGGTCAAAAACCTGCAATTTCATATACATTCCCATGCAAACAAAGTTACTTTTGCTTCAGTGTAAACCTCAGTATAGGAACTGTAATACAAGATGTGACCCAGTCATATGAAGTAACCAATATATCACATGTACTGTATTTGAAAAAGTGAATCACCTTTTTTGTTTTGTTTTTAACAGTTGACTTAAATAGTCATATTGGGTGACAAATGAATTTTAAAAGTAATGATATACTTTGCTGTTCCCCAATTAGAGTCAACTAAGTGCTGTTTAAAATAGTTTTGTATGAAGTATAGCATGTCACACTGCGGGACATTTCTTGACATGTCATATCAACATATTAGCAGTCAAACATGGTTGCATACGTACTGTATATGCTCACTCTGTTATTCAGATTTCCCCCCAGACCTGCATACAAAATACACTCTCACACAGTCTTGCTGGAGCTGAATGTTATCTTCTTCCTCTAGGTGGCTTGCATGCAGCTCATCAATGCACTCGTAACGTCTCCCGATGAGTTGGACTTCAGGCTTCACATCCGAAGTGAATTTATGCGCTGTAGCCTGCGAGAGATCCTGCTGGTATGCGGCTCGACCACTGCCTGTGTATTAATATTTAAATGAGTTGTCCACTTGAGTGAAATATTGTAAAATGGGTCTGCAAATAATTTATGAGGCCTGAAGGAGAGGTCGCTCGGCTGAATCAATACCTTCAGTCAGGAATGGATTGGTCCCTCTATCTCTCTCACATTCCTCTTGGCATTCTAAATGTGGTTGTGTTCTATCAACAAAAGCCACTGAAAACTGCCTGAACAAAACAGGTGAAGGGTGTGAAATGAAAGCCAGAGAGTGTGTGAGTGAAGCAGATTAATGCCTCGCCCATGTCTTATTTATTATTCAAAACAGAGGCTTCCTCCTGCCTCAGAAACAGGAATGGAGAATGGAGTGAGTTGGAAACATCTGCAGAAAAGGAATGAGAGCAGAAGTGTTTGTTTAAAGGGGCCAGCTTCTGCAGTAAATGCTTGTCTTAATTTATTTTTCACTTGATTTCACTTATGTATTACGGCCTGTAGCTTTAAATGACCGTTTCTACCATATCCCCTTCTATCTTAGAATTAAACCTATAGTTTTTGCTACTGCACCTTTAAGAATTCTATACTGTATGTAAATGTTTTGATTGGCCAACCTCTTCAGGTATGAAGTTATTAACAAAGCCCCCACCAAGTTGCTGAATACTGCTGCTGATATGTAAAAGTGGGCGGCCGTGTGTGAATGTTCTCATCGTTCTGACATGAATACTATGACTATTAAAACAGTTGGAGTAGTAAAACAGTTTTTGCTGCTTACCCTCCATCAGTTGTTTGGTGATGTGAACATTAAAACATGTCTGTTTATTTATTTATTTTTAATTTTATTCTCCCCTTTTCTCCCCAATTTGGAATGCCCAATACCCAGTGCGCTCTAGGTCCTCATGGTGGTGTAGTGACTCGCCTCAATCCAGGTGGCGGAGGATGAATTTCAGTTGCCTCCGTGTCTGAGACCGTCAATCCGCGCATCTTATCACGTGGCTTGTTGAGCGCGTTACCTAGCGCGTGTGGAGGCTTCATGCTATTCTCCGCGGCATCCACGCACAGCTCACCACGTGCTCCACTGAGAGTGAGAACCACATTATAGCAACCACGAGGAGGTTAACCCAATGTGACTCTACCCACCCTAGCAACCGGGCAAATTGGTTGCCTAGGAAGCCTGGCTGGAGTCACTCAGCACGCCCTGGATTCAAACTCGCGACTCCAGGTGTGGTAGTCAGCGTCTTTACTTGCTGAGCTACCCAGACACCCAAAACATGTCTGTATTAAACTTTTATTTCAAAAGAGCAAGAGCAACCATGTTTTCCACGACCTGGCCCTTTTGATTTTGTTTCTCCACTCTTTTTGTAGAGCCTGAGTGCTATAAAAAGCAATGCTCTGGATATCCAACTTAAGGTGTTTGAGGAGCACAAGGAGGAGGACATGAGTTCTCCCATCGCCTGGAGGACATCAGGAGTGAACTGGAATATCCTTTTGACACTATCATTTTATATTCTGTCCACACTTGTACACTCAGAAAACTCCTCCTTGCTTTCTTTCTTTCACTCATTCTTTGATATTTTTAGGACCTTTTAATCTCCAACAATAATAAAATGCTGACACACATTCCAGCCTGACTGTAACAATACCCTTCCAGAACATACACTTCTGAATTGATCTTATTTTCCCAAAATGTTCTAAATAATTTTGATTCATTCGTTTTCATTAGCAGAGTGTTTTAAAGTTGTCATGCTGCGACATGACTAGTCAAAATGTCTTTGTTTGTGTGTATACTGGATGTAGAGAGAATGTCTTGAGTATGCTCTCTCTCCTCTTCTGCATGTTTTACATTTATGCATTTGGCAGATGCTTTTATCCAAAGCGACTTACAAGGCACTTATTACAGGGACAATCCTCTGGATCAACCTGGAGTTAAGTGCTTTGCTCATGGACACAATGGTGGTGGCTGTGGGGGTCGAACCAGCAACCTTCTGCTTACCAGTTATGTGCTTTAACCCACTACACCACCACCACTCAGAGTGTTGCTACTTTTCACCTTTATTGTGCCAGTGGCAATACTCGAGTGCTCCTTAACACTGTGCGTACTGATATCGGGATGTGTTTAACATGTTATACTGCTCTGTGAAGGACACAGATGCTGAGAGTCATTTCCTCTCCATACTGCAGCATCTGCTTATGGGTCAGGAACGACTATTTCACACGGTGAGGCCCTGCCTGCATCGACTGTCATCAGAACATCACAGATAAGAGGTACTAGTCAGATTTCCATTCAAGTTGCAAATATAATTCATGCAAAAATTCTGAATATCACATGAACAATTTGTAAATTAAGAAGCGTTTACACCACACACGTTCAAGAGAACAAAACTGTAATTTTTTAGGGAAATTGGTGCAAAGTAGAGTGGAAATGGATGTTGTAGCTAATGGAGAAGCCATTGTGGCTCTATTATTAAATGCTAGACGTTGCGGTTTAGAGCACACTGACCAAATGCTTGAGCTGAATGGATAACTGAAATAAAACTGAAATCGCCCAGTGTGATTATCGATCTGCAAGGGCTATGTTTTAGACATTATTTAATTAATTAAATAGTCTGAACAACCTGCCGGCTGTGCTGCACTTCTGTGAGCAACTGTTTTGTCTGTATTGTGTAGTGTTTAAAAATAAAAAATACAGTATACGGGGTCAGTGTATTACACATGTATTGTGCTCGATACACACAAATTCTTCTTTCTGGTGCCATGTGTGATAGATGTGCTCTGATATGGGTTTGGTGTGCTAACGTGCGCTGAGCGCATTATATTTAAAGCAATCCAGATTCAGTTTTATTGCACATTTGTTTAATTTTACATAGCTCTATGTTTGGCCTCTTCAATTTACTATACAAATCTAAAATAACCCCATGACAGCGGGTTTTTGTGAAATGAAATGGAGATGAGAGCATTTCACTGCATTAAAAGGCTCTTGTCAACTCAACTACAAACAACAGAAACTACAGTTCCTTCAGTTTCTGCCAAACCGGTGTGTAACCGGAAATTAATAAAAATAAATGACTATTTAATATTAATACTATTACTAACACCACCACTACTACTACTACTACTACTAGTACTACTAATAATAATAATAATTATTATTATTATTATTATATTGCAGTAAGATAATATTCAAGTTGTCTGGGTTTCAAAAAAATTATAAAAAGTGAGCTGACCCTTTCACAAATTGGACAAACAAATGTGCATAGCGGACAGATGCAATGTAATTGTGATGATCTTTTCCTCTGTGTTTCACTTTATTTATTTATTTTGTTTGATTATTTTTAAGAGGACTGAAATGTACCCTTTCTAGAACAGTATTTCTGGTCAGTAGAAGAGCATAGGCAAACCATAGATTCATTTTTGGTTAAAAGCATATCACAGTCCAAATTGTATTTGCTATATTTTTCAAAATAATCGCAATTAGATTTTTTTTTGTCCAAATCGTTCAGCCCTACAAAACGCTTTGGCGAACGTTGTTTGCTAGTGATCAGCGACAGATGCCTTATGTGTGGAAGCCAAAGCATTTCAGACAGTTCTAGGAGGTCATAGCAGCCAATAATTTCAGGCATTTCAGAATGACCAGAGCAACATTTGAGATGCTATGTCCGCCAGTTAGTCTAATTATGAGCAATATTCTTCAGTCACATTATTTGTTGAGGCCAAGTCACATGACTTCTAGAAATGTATTCAGTAAATGTGTTTCCATTGTGTTTGATGTACATGTCTCTTAAACATCATATACGCACCTCAAGTGAGTGTATAAGCTTTTTATTTTTATTCGCATCTTGGTGTTTCCATTCAGCCTTTTTTTTATGCGAAATCCCAAAATGAGAGAGAGAGAAAATATATATATGTATATATATAATTATGTGGACAGAAACTGAGTTATGACAAACATAGAGACCTTTCAAAAACAAGCCTAAGAAAAGAGAGAATGTCTTTCAAAACCGAATCAGACCCATACTAGTCACTTTACATTCATCAAGCATTCATGCATTTTCTCAAGCACTACATGAAAATGCTTTCTCTCATCCCTTTCAAACCCAGTCTGAGGTTTTATTAATTTCTGACTAATTAGTGCCAGTGATGCTACGACGTGTTCTCCCCGCGTTAAGGTCTCGCTAATGACTCAGTGTTTTGTGTGAATAGCTTTTCAAGATCTTTAGCCAGTGAGCTGCATTGTGCTAGGAATAACAGCTTTGACAGAAGAAAGAGGTGCAAAAGGAAAGCGAGGTGTTAAGAGACCATCTGTTGAGCGCCTCAGCGAAGGCACCAAAGAAAAGAAGCACCCATTCTGCTTCGAGAGATCAGCTGATGTAAACATCAAAGGCAGTTCAGTTCTCGCCTGCCTTGCGCCGTTGATCTGCCAAGTTCAAAGTGTTTTAGGGGATGTACAGTCTACACCTCCTCCGGTTTAGCAGGTGGTTGACCTGTCATCATTCTGTTTCACAACTTTTTTCCACAAGGAGGAGCTAACCTTTATTACATATAGAAAGATCAGTCCATATACCACTTCGCTTTACCTTAGCTCTCATTGGAGGTGTTAAGTGGTGATATACACCGCATCTGCACATTACATTCACTCTCTTCTCACTTGCTAAATTCATAGTTAACAAGGGCAACCATCCGCACTCATCATCAATAACCTTTCTATAACCATCCACCATTTCCCTAGCATAGGGATCAAAGTTTTGAGAGATATTGATATGCAGAATAGGTGTACAATCGTAATACGTTTAATTGTTAGCCATACATTACAAGGAACACAAACTATATACAAAACAACCCAAACTGCCAGAGCAATTTTACAAAGTAAATATACTGTATGCCTGCACTCAATTCTAAACACACATACTGACTAAACAAACTCCATTACTCTGCTGTGTCTCCTCCTCTCGCTGGTTGTGTGACTACCCACATCCTGCTGGGAAATTGGTCAATCCCTATTAAAAGGTCCCAGTAATAATTGCCCACCTCCTGAACATTTCTCTCTACAGTCTATGCATGCACGCTACTTATTCTACACAGGCCGTCCTCACGCCCTGCTGGTCTCAACTTCCAAACCATCTAATGACAGTGTCCAACAAAGAGAATGAACCTGCTTTCATCTTCCTCTCATCTCACATACCCACATTATTCTTCTCCCACCTTATATACAGTACACTCCATCTCTCTTTTTTCATCTGTGGCATCTGCTCCAAGAGAGTTTTCATGTCTTTGAGCTCACAGCTGAGGGTGTGTAAACCTGCATTTGATCAAAAGACCGGCTCCTAATCGGTAGAATACAGGATTATACTACTCAGTTTTTTTAAACCAACACAGATAGGCAAAGTCTACCTCCTTCATCCAAATACTCCATATATTCACACAAGTGTTATTTTCAGTAGAGTCACACGGCGTGATTGTTTGGCTGTCATGGAAATGAGCTTGTCATTGCACTGTTTGCGTTTTTCCATTTTTTGAGCCAGGTTTTCCTTCTAGGAATGTGGGCAAGCCCATGTGCCTTTAATGCTGACTCGCAATGATTCTTAGAATATGGTAATCCCAGTTTCTGTGATCACAAAGCCATATTGTCTTCTATGATATTTGACTGTGTGGTTGATATGTGTAGTTAATTTGTTCAGGACTGTTGTCAAATCTATCAATCATTGAACACGATTAATTACAGTAGAAATCTGAGAATGATGTTAATTGCAATTGACCCTTTGCTAAGCCCCGCCTTAAAAGCATTTCTGACCAATCCTATTTTAGCAACGGTTGCCATCCGCCATTTCCTAAACAAGCGTTTGATATTTTCCAATGAGAAGTGCATGCTATGGATCACACTGTGTCAGCTCTCATTCCCAAATGAAGATGTGTAATATCAGCCAGGACACTTACTGTGGTCCAAGGTAAAATAAAGCTGTTAACTTAACGTTAAGTCATTTATGCTGTATATTGATTAATATGTATTGATAGTAAAGGTGATAGTAAATAAAAAGTTTACAGCATCAAAGTGAGTGTGATATGAGACATTATAAGCATGTTTGTTCACTTACACTAATGTTATCAGGTGTGTAATCACTATCAAACGACACTTTTCGGTTTTTAAGTGATTGTGATGATAATGTGCCTCTGATTCACAGTTTCCACAGTTTTCAATCAAATTGATGTGCAATTTAACAAATGATAAATATGCTTTAAAATGTCTCTCTTCATTCCAGTCCACGTTAGAATATTATCAATTCTGTTAATGAGAATAATTGCCAAAATACACACAGTTCACAGCAATCTCCCATTCATTCCTATGGTTCTGCAAAGCTTCTGGAGCTAAGCAAAGTGTCCATTGAAATAGGGGATTATTACGGAGTATCTTTATAGACCAACTGTTGTCTGTGCCTTTACAGATTTAACAAATACCCAATGATGCTCATAACACAGGTCAGATGATATAGGATCATTGAGAAACCATTTGTGCCGATCATTTCCAGCTTTATAATGTCACTCCTTTATAACCAGTATATAACCAGAAAAGCTTGATTTGTTAGTTTGCATTTACACATTATTGTACACACCCCACCATATGATCACTATTTACTTTTGGTTGTTTTCTTTTTTCCAATTTTGAGTTTGAGGAAAACGTTTTTCCTTTTTCTGTCTTTAGGCTTGGAGGTTGGATGGTTCTGCTGCTTAAATTAAAATTAAATTAATTAGGCTGGGTCCTTTATTGATTTTGTTTGAGTGCCATAAATTGTGGTGAGAGAACACAAAGCCTTTGGTATGTCTTATCTGGTCTCCACAGCCGTGCCCTTTGCCCATACTAGATGGAAACATTATAGTGACCTCGGGATAGGGAGACTTATGAAAAAGAAGGTTCAAAACAGGTTAATCTGACGTTAACAGTGACATTAGGTGTATTGATGAGATGCTAAAGCAGGGTTCCCATGCGTCCTGGAAAATCTGGAGTTTTGCAATGCATTTTTCCTGTCGTGTAAAATGAGAAAATACCTAAATGTCGTGGAAAATTATAGTTTGTCCTGTAAAATATTTTAGTTTGACTGTATCACTAACAAGGTTTTTGTTACATGTAAAACAACATGGTAATGATCGGGAATCAGGATAGGTGTCGAATACACAAATTCATATAGTTTTGTCAGTGCCAGTGGCTTCACATTTCTAAACAACAGTGATTGTCATGATTGAACCCGTCATGTACATTTTCTGCTCATCTGCCGTCATCTCTGCTTTGCTACGATAAAATATTTTAACATCACTACAAATCTGAACCTTTTTACACATAATTAATATAATGATGGGATGAAAATACAGTGCAGAATATAATCCTTTTTTCATTTGATTAAAGTTTTAATGAATTCATTTAATTAGACACAATTTTACTAAATTCTCGAATACAGAATTCAGAAAAAATAACCATCCAATAACCACAATATACATCTTGACCGCTAAATATTACACCTCTTGGGCACATAAAATGTCCTGAAAATCTGATTGAGTTCACGCTACACTATCACATTCGTCATTCCTTGGCTCTTTTGTTATTTCTGTCTTCATTCACCTCTCCATTTGATCTCTTTCTCACTCTGTTTTATGTCGTGCAGCATTTCAGAGTTAAAGGACTGAACAGTCATTTTCATAGCACCAGTTAATAGCTTATATAAGCCAGTATCGGTACTGTCAGAGGATTGAGAGTTAATTTAACAGCAAGATTGCATAGTCCATAATACCATATTCCCAAAATGATAATACAGTGCATTGATTTTCTTCCACCCCTCACTCTCTCTTATTCTCTATCGTGTCCGCTGTCTTCTAGGCCTCAATATTTTAAGATCATAGAGGAGTGTGTGTCTCAAATCGTTCTCCATCGCAGTGGCACAGATCCTGACTTCACCTACCGCAAACGTCTGGATGTGGACTTCAGCCACCTGTTAGGTGTGTTTTGTGTACTCATCTATGAGCTGCTTCCAAACTGAAATAGTTAATATCTCTATCATCTCTCTGCAGAGGTGTGTGTGGATAAAGATAGGGCAGAAGAATTTGAACAGAGAGCTCAAAAGTTTGGTGCCCTTTATTTTCCTCTTTATCTTCTGCCTCTCCCTTGTTGTCCATTTCTTTCTTCTCAGTGCAGCTCCTCTAATGAAGAATGCAGCCTTTGAAGACCATTCACGACCATGCCATTTAGCATTTTTTAATTAAGATGAGATTACTTGAAATCGTTCAAACAGCCATTTGTAATTAACAGTATTGTAAGATTAAAAAGGCGCCTGCATTGATTGTTTGGAACACTCCTTTATAATTGCGGGCTGAAATGTACGTGGTAGAGGGCACTGAATCTATAGATGCCAAACCACAGCTCCTTAACTACCTCCTTCCCAGACAGGCTAGTTAACATAAAAAATAAATAAATAAATAAATGCATTCAGAAAATGAATGAAACACTCTAAAGTTCTTGTTAACAAAAGGTAGAAATATATCAGGATGGTCGACTACTCAGCAACAGGCAAGTCATCTAGTGAGTTCAGATTCTTGTTTTTCCTTTTTGTGCTAACATATTTTTTTAGTCGCAGTGTTGTAAAGGGGAGGAATTTAAATATTCTCAGAGACCATGACAATGAATCAATAAACAAATAAATTAATATACCTCACATTATCTTATGCAACTTCTAAGTTTGCACGAACCATTAATTTAATTTTCTTTGTTTTGTTTTTGTTTCATACTTGGTTTAATTGTCTTGCATTTCAGCAGTTAGTGCTCATCCTTTTTACATGATGCTAAAAGAGGAACACGTTTGAACTACCATAAGAGTTGTTGTCATGGGTTTATGTGTTTTTTTTGTTTGTTTGTTTTTTTGTTTGTTTGTTTTTATTTTCTCCCCAATTTGGAATGGCCAATTCTCAATGCGCTCTAAGTCCTCGTGGTGGTGTAGTGACTCGCCTCAATCCGGGTGGCGGAGGACGAATCTCAGTTGCCTCCACGTCTGAGACCAGCATCTTATCATGTGGCTTGTTGAGCACGTTACCATAGAGACATAGTGCGTGTGGAGGCTTCATGCTATTCTCCGTGGCATCCACACACAACTCACCATGCGCCCCACCGAGAGCGAGAACCACATTATAGCGACCACGAGGAGGTTACCCCATGTGACTCTACCCTCCCTAGCAACCAGGCCAATTTGGTTGCTTAGGAGACCTTGATGGAGTCACTCAGCATGCCCTGGATTTGAACTCGTGACTCCAAGGGTGGTAGTCAGCGTCTTTACTCACTGAGCTACAAAGGCCCTAGGGTTTATGTGTTTTTGATGTGTCATCCCTGTTGGTGATTTGTTTTTGCTCTCCAGTTTGATGAGGAGTTCCTGGGCAGACAGGAAGCTCAGGCCCAACTTTTAAAGAAAGAGGAGAAGATCTATGAGCTGGGAGCTGAACTTCAAGCCTAGGTATCTATGCATTTCAGTCTCTTTGTTTTGACTACATCTGACGCTGTTTTTGATGGCAGAGCATTCAGTCAGTGCTGGTCTGCAGGCAGTCCTCACTTCATCCTCTGAATATTCTTTTATTTCAGAGTCTCTGTCTTTCTGCTTTCTGTAATTGTTTAATTCTCACTCTGTAAAACATATCTTAATCCTCCTGTGTTTGTCTCTTTCTTTCTTGGATTGGTTAATGGAGTGTTATTGACATCAGAGCATGACACCATGGTGATTAAGCATCTGTCCTGAAAAAAAAACAGACACATCACTTTTCTGTGTGGTTTGTTCTCTTTGTTTCAGAGCTGATATAACAGTATATAAAAACACATTTTGAACTACAAATACTAAACATTTCTGGTAAGTCTGTATAAAACAGACTGCACTGCTATGTTTATACAGAGCATAGTTTATCCTTTGAAAAACAGTTTAATATAGAATTCATTACATTGGAAATGCAACTAGAAAGATAACATGCAAAAATACAGAAAACCCATTGGCAACCTTGTGGTCAGATGAACAATTTCAGCTTTAGCTATACTTTTAAGACACTCATATGTAACTTTTGAATTTCTTTTTTATTTTTACCCATACTGTTAGATATGAAATAAAACCAAACATGACTGGGGGATCTAATAAAACACAGGTTATAATAAATTTGGTGTTGTAAAATCTATCGGTAAATCTTGTAGGAAATTGGCAGCAGTTTGTTTAGGTGCATACACAGAATGTGAGGACAACGTTGCTTTCAGAGGCTTTATATGGTGTTAGGATGACAATAAGGTGCACTTTGAACTGATCTGAGACCAGTGCAGACAGACAGCACACTAAATAGGGAGTAAGGGAGCATCCTATAGCTCTCTATGCAGTTAAGTGCATTCACTCCTAAAATCTGACAAAAGTTCAGTTTCAGGCTGCAGATGATGTTTGGATCACTCAACATGTTTGACACACATGTGACAATGATAATCAGTACATAGATTCAGAATTTTATAATGTATCATTTTATTTAAACATGGTTGACAGTGATTGGATGATGCTGACATTACTTTGAATCAGAATTAATTATGCTAATTTCTGGTAATATGTTTCAGCACTGGTTATCACTTTTATCTTTTTTTATTGATTTATTTTAATGTGAAAATAGAGAACATTTAGGTTTTGTTGCCAAAGTACAAAGTACAAAAACATTGTAACATTGTCAAATTTTGTCTGAAGTGTGTGTCTTAAGTGTCTTTGCTTGTCTTGAGTCTTGTGACACCAGCCCACATGAAAGTGGTGTCAAAGCCTTTCTCTTTCTGTTTTCTTCAGTTTCCAATTCTCTCATCTATTCCCCTCTCCTCACACAGGAGCCCCATTGTTTTTTACAGAGCTTTGTTGAACTCCAAACCACTCACATTGACATGAAAAATAGGGCATCAACAGAACAGATTTTTTGATCAATTGCTTTTTGGCTCAATGGGCTATTGTCAATAGAGTGGATCAATTCTAAAATAATGGTGGCCGATCAGTGAAGTGAAAGTTTGGAGTGCAGGCAGTTAAGCTGATCTATCTCTTTGGGGTGCGATCGTTTGCAGCACCGCAAAACGTAATCACCCAGTCAATTCTCCAGGTACACAGGACCGTCAGTCATGCTTATCTAGAGGCCAGCATGTACGCGGCTTGAATTAGTGCATTTACTTGTTCAATAAATCCCCCCCTTGCAGCTGGTTGCCATTCAGGATGAATGAAGTTAATACACTAGTGTTAAGCGTTAGGAGTGTAACGGTTCTCTGTAAAAAAACGAACCGTGCAGTTTGCCATCCATGGTTCAGTAAGCATTGGCGCTGCGATTCACCTCAAGTTTAATGACGCATCTAGAGCACAACGTTTGGTGAAGAAAACAAAGCGTCAAATAGACAGGCACAGTTACAACCTCCGCTAATGTACCTGAATGGATCTATAGATGGATACGCCCCACCTGTGTTTCACGTGGGTCAACTTGATGTATTTTCACTACTGCTAAAATCAATCTGAAAAGACAGATGCGTCTCTATGCTGCGCACAAATATAACCTTACACCTCATTGAATCTATTTTTATTTGTTTCCTTATTTCATGTGATATTGATATAGGACAGCGCTATGAGTTTGAACAGTGCCTGTAACCTGGGGAAACCTGGTTGATTTAGTTCAAAGGCACAATTGTGATGGCTCATGGCTTGCACCTTATGAGGATTGAACCAGTAACATTCTGTTTAATGCACTGAACCATAAAAACTTCACCAGATCACTAGTTAGAAGTGCACTGCTACTGTAGTCGGCAATATTTAGTTACTTACAGGGAGACCTCAATGTTTATGATTTCTAGTCCATAGAATTCGTGTTCTGTGAGGACCAACAGGGCTGAAATATTCTTCTAAAAATATTAATTTGTGTTCTGCAGAAGATAGAGAGTCATACACTTCTGAGATGGCATGAGGGTGAGTAAATGATGAGAGAATTTTAAGTTTTGGGTGAATATTCTTTTAATACGCAGCACAAAGACCATATCTTAACTTGACTGTTTCTTGTCCTCTCTTGTATTTCCTTCTCTTCATCCTTATTTCCCCCTGTCCCACCTCCTCCTGGACTTGGGGCTCCAGTCCCTCCACCCCCTCCTCCGCCACCACCCCCACCAGACTGTGCCTTCATGCCTGGGATGCCTCAGACCCCTCTTCCTCTGGGGCTGGACAGGCTTACATTCTCCTCAACCTCCTTCAGCCTTTCGGCCTGAAGACCAAAAAGGAATTCAGGCCTGAGACTTCCATGAAGCGCCTCAACTGGTCCAAGGTAAGAGCTCCAGCTGTTACAGATACTACAGACCCAAGTTCCGTTCATCTGTCTATCTGCCTATTTATTGAATTTTGTTCCTTTGAAATCAAGAAACAACTTTCTTCAGTCTTGTATTTAAACTTTTACTCTCTCAAAGCCCCACGGGGCAAAATTATTCTTTGGCACTAAAACACAATGGCAACAGCAGCAAAAAAGGACAGATGTTTGCCAAGTAACTTTGAAGAAAACTACTTCTGTTTGGTGCCAACTTACATTAATAAAATCATTGCGCGAACCCCCTCGCTGTGAAGGATTACACTCTGTTGTTAGACTGCCCACTTTCGTTTCTGAGCAGATGTTGCCATACTCAATCGTGTGGTGTTAGTTTATAACATTACTATTAATATTTAATCCTCGTCCCTTTTGCTACCATGATACAGATGTTTTTAAAGAATTCACCATATGCTTCATCTCATCCGAAACCTGTTTGTAATTATCCATTAGGTGGACACAAAGAGGCTCCTATGAGTATTTTAAACAGCTGTTTGAGAAGTCGACGCCATGCAATATTCATTACTCCTGACCCAAGACTTTTATCACTCATTAACAAGAGCTTTGCATCATGGGAAACATGCCACCACTTGCCCGTCGGATGGACTGGTTGTTGAACTGAACGAAGTAGTGCACCTTCACATAATCACACATGCAGTCGGAAATGGCGGTTAATTACTTGCACTGAGAGGCTCATATTCAGTCCATTCTTGATGTTTGATTTCCTTCAACACATCCATTTGGAGGACATTTCAACAGCTGTTACTGGCTCAGGTATTTTGCAGGATTGTGAGTTCTGTTCATTAGCGCAAACTGTCTCATTGATTAGCCTTTCTGTCTTTATCCCAACCCTTTTATCTCAATAAGAAGACTCCATTAAATTGATCATCCCACAATGCGCTCCTCTCCCCCCATGTTACAGTGGCTTTCTTTCACACCTCCAGATAACATCTTAAAATGCCCAACGAAACTGTTGGTAGCCTTAAAGGGATAGTTCAAGTTTCTTCAAACATGCGTCTTTGTGTCTAACGACCTTTCTTGTCAGATGTCACTCAGAGATATCTTACAGGCGTTTGGCGTTGCAGATGGGTGTTAATTTTAATCCCTGTTTAAGACAAATCTTAACTGGAATTGTTAAATTTCTTAAGATTATCATACCTACTCCTCATTCACACTTCTGCATATTAAAATATGGCTCATTGGGATCGGATCCAAAACGTGAGAATCAACAAGCGAGTTTACATGCACGTTTTTTCAACCAAGTATGTAGTAAGCCGACAATGTGTGTGGTCATGTAAACTCATTAAACGGTGTTCTTTTATTGGTGTAAGGTCATTAACGGCATAAGAATAAACTGATCGGGGCCTGGGTAGCTCAGCAAGTAAAGACGCTGACTACCACACCTGGAGTTGCAAGTTCAAATCCAGGGCATGCTGAGTGACTCCAGTCAGGCTTCCTAAGCAACCAATTGGCCCAGTTGCAAGGGACGTTAGAGTCACATGGGGTAACCTCCTCGTGGTCACTATAATGTGGTTCTCGCTCTCGGTGGGGCGCGTAGTGAGTTGTGTGTGGATGCCACGGAGAATAGCGTGAAGCCTCCACACTCGCTAGGTCTCCGCGGTTACGTGCTCAACAAGCCATGTAATCAGATGCGTGGATTGATGGTCTCAGACGCGGAGTCACTACGCCACCACGAGGACTTAAGAGCACATTGGGAATTGGGCATTCCCAATTGGGAGAAAAAGGGAGGGAAAAAAAAGAATAAACTGATCAACACAGGTAGATTTTTGCCCTTTGCACCGATTTCGCGGTGCATGTAAATACCTTAACCAGCGTTTTTACTGGCTCATCCAGTGTGCGCATGCCTCTTTGTGGTTTAACGTCAAAAGCAGAGAATAACACGATTAAATAAAATAACATGCAAACCCGGATTTCTTGCTTTGTCTGATTTTTGGGATTATTCAGCGTATTGGTGTGCATGTAAAAGGACTCCATGTCATTTTGCATCATTGATTTCAAACTTGGCGTGATTCGTCTTCATGCACCATATTTCAATATAGACAAGCATAGATTACCGAATTACAAAGGAATGGGTGTCAGGTAACATCGTAAGGAATTGCCAGGATAAATTGCACTGGAAAAATAAAGCATATACATGCTTTTAATGCTATGTTTACAAAGGTATTATTTTATACTGTTGCAAATATCTAAGGCATAGGCCCTGGTGAAGGGGTTTGCCAAGTGCATTATGTTCTCAGTCTTTTGATTTCTCTCTTTGTCTCTTGTTCATGCTGTGATGGCCTTTTCTAAATGACAATCATCAGCTTCCCCCCCCCAGCACCGTGCTTTGTGTTTTTGGCATTTGTGTACATGTTTGTGTGTGTGTCCTGTGTGTGTTTGTGTTTGACTGAAACATGCCCCTGAATTGGTGTTTACTGTTATGACTGAGAATGAGCCTCTGCTGGGCTGCATCCAGCTGTCACACACACTGACATGTACAAGAACAAAATAAAAACCAGTGATAGAACACAATATGAATATTTGAATAGGCTTCCTCTTTACTTTTTTATGAAAATCTAACTGTGGATTTGTGTTTAGACTCTTCACGTTGCCTAGCAACTCCCACTTTCTGACCTTCCATGTGGTCTCATGATGATGTCAGGACATAATTTATCTTCCCAGGGTCTTTTTTTTTTGTGTGTGTAGATCTCACTGCAGGAGATGTCCGAGAACTGTTTTTGGATCTTGGCCAGTGAAGATCATTACGAGAATGAGGACCTGCTCATCAATCTGGCAGTCACCTTCTGTACAAGAAAACCGGTCAGTCCATTTTAACAGTTTTACATGGTGATACATGGCTAAATCCAGCTGAATCAAACATTTCATTAAAGCTCCTTTATACTTTCTCTTACAAAAGTTTAGTTGACTTGACACTATACTGTAGAATATTTTAATATTGAAAACTTTGAACATGGCACCATTGCAGCCATGGGTTAAGCCAAGCACAAAGTCGGTATACAGTACGTGCAAAAATAAACATTTTATTTTTTCAACATAGAAGCAGGATAACATAGCCTATAACATTATACTTTACTAACATTATTAGTGAACCTTAGTGGGATTTAGGACCATCTCTAATTGTGTCATGGTGTTTAACAGGAATGCACTGGGTTTCTCCTCTTCTTCATCGAACTATGTGGGCTTTGAACACTGAATGGGATGATGTCAAATATACATGTACACAGGTGCATCTCAATAAATTAGAATGTCGTGGAAAAGTTCATTTATTTCAGTAATTCAACTCAAATTGTGAAACTCGTGTATTAAATAAATTCACTGCACACAGACTGAAGTAGTTTAAGTCTTTGGTTCTTTTAATTGTGATGATTTTGGCTCACATTTAACAAAAACCCACCAATTCACTATCTCAACAAATTAGAATACATCATAAGACCAATAAAAAAAAAACATTTTTAGTGAATTGTTGGCCTTCTGGAAAGTATGTTCATTTACTGTATATGTACTCAATACTTGGTAGGGGCTCCTTTTGCTTTAATTACTGCCTCAATTCGGCGTGGCATGGAGGTGATCAGTTTGTGGCACTGCTGAGGTGGTATGGAAGCCCAGGTTTCTTTGACAGTGGCCTTCAGCTCATCTGCATTTTTTGGTCTCTTGTTTCTCATTTTCCTCTTGACAATACCCCATAGATTCTCTATGGGGTTCAGGTCTGGTGAGTTTGCTGGCCAGTCAAGCACACCAACACCATGGTCATTTAACCAACTTTTGGTGCTTTTGGCAGTGTGGGAAGGTGCCAAATCCTGCTGGAAAATGAAATCAGCATCTTTAAAAAGCTGGTCAGCAGAAGCAAGCATGAAGTGCTCCAAAATTTCTTGGTAAACGGGTGCAGTGACTTTGGTTTTCAAAAAACACAATGGACCAACACCAGCAGATGACATTGCACCCCAAATCATCACAGACTGTGGAAACTTAACACTGGACTTCAAGCAACTGAGGCTATGAGCTTCTCCACCCTTCCTCCAGACTCTAGGACCTTGGTTTCCATATGAAATACAAAACTTGCTCTCATCTGAAAAGAGGACTTTAGACCACTGGACAACAGTCCAGTTCTTCTTCTCCTTAGCCCAGGTAAGACGCCTCTGACGTTGTCTGTGGTTCAGGAGTGGCTTAACAAGAGGAATTCGACAACTGTAGCCAAATTCCTTGACACATCGGTGTGTGCTGGCTCTTGATGCCTTGACCCCAGCCTCAGTCCATTCCTTGTGAAGTTCACCCAAATTCTTGAATCGATTTTGCTTGACAATCCTCATAAGGCTGCGGTTCTCTCGGTTGGTTGTGCATCTTTTTCTTCCACACTTTTTCCTTCCACTCAACTTTCTGTTAACATGCTTGGATACAGCACTCTGTGAACAGCCAGCTTCTTTGGCAATGAATGTTTGTGGCTTACCCTCCTTGTGAAGGGTGTCAATGATTGTCTTCTGGACAACTGTCAGATCAGCAGTCTTCCCCATGATTGTGTAGCCTAGTGAACCAAACTGAGAGACCATTTTGAAGGCTCAGGAAACCTTTGCAGGTGTTTTGAGTTGATTAGCTGATTGGCATGTCACCATATTCTAATTTTTTGAGATAGTGAATTGGTGGGTTTTTGTTAAATGTGAGCCAAAATCATCACAATTAAAAGAACCAAAGACTTAAACTATTTCAGTCTGTGTGCATTGAATTTTCTTAATACATGAGTTTCACAATTTGAGTTGAATTACTGAAATAAATGAAATTTTCCACGACATTCTAATTTATTGAGATGCACCTATAGATATATTTTTTTTATTCACACCAAAACTTGGTGTTTATCAATGTTATTACGGGGTTCCTATACTCCTGAACCTTTTTTTTTAAATTATTTTTATGGGGTGGCATGCAGACTATGAGGGGTGGCAACACTAAGCAAGCACCCATGCATAGTTCTTATGGATTAAGGTACCAAGCGTCATTGCAACAAGTACTAGTTCATTAATTAGAGTCACTATCAAATTGTAAATGTCCATGAATTTGTGATAAAACTGCATTTCCACAGGAACTACATAGTAACCATTTTGATACTGATTTGCCAACATTTAAAAAAAAAAAAAAAAAGAAATATTTTTGCATATTAAAAAATAAGTAACAACATTTCTATCTCCAGAGCACCAACACATCAACAAATTCTAAATGTTCCTAAACTTCACATATAGAACCAGCAATCTGGACTAAACATCACCACCTTTGTTAAGTGTACCCATGGATGGAAAATGCATGCATATCCCATGTTATTCTGCTAATAAAGTCCTGTAGGCCTATCACTGTAAGGGACTCGACATGGAGGCGAAGGTAGAATCCATATACAAGAAGTTTATTACAATCAGCAAACAAATCCAAGACACAAGGCAGAGACGTAATCGTTGAAGCAGGCAAAGTAGTCATTACACAGGTAACCAGTCAAACCAGGTAAACAAATCAAACAGTAATCCAAAATCAGTAATCCAGTAAAGCAGGCACAATGGTCATAACAAGTAGGCAATGAAACAGACAATGAGAACAAGGCTTGGTAAGAGAATGAAACTGGCAATACTTCACAAAGTCACAATGGAGAAGCATGGCTATTTATATGTTTCAAACAGGAAATAACCATAGAAGAAACGGTATAGTGTCAGTATTCGGGAGAGGGCTCCCTCTGGTGGTCGGCTGAAGGGATACCAGCCTCATTCATTACAATCACCTTTGTAACAGCTGGAATAATCAATTTGAAAGTGAAGATTATCACAAAGTTAGGTCTAAATTAATATAAACTGTACAGAAAATTGTACTGTGTGGGGCAGTGCTTCAAAACTCATGAATATTAATTATGTTGAAATATGAATTAATGCACAGTAAAAGATTCTTTTAAATGACCTGTTTTGATCAACAGCAATTCTTAATGACCGATTCAAGCACCCATATTAATATTTCACATAATATGGTAATTGCATCTCTACATCTGCTACTATCAGTCTTGAGATTTTGTTAGTCAGTAGATGAATACATAGATCAGCAATTTGATTAAGAACATGACTGATTTAGTAGTAACTTTAGAGGTTCAGTGTTCTAATTTTCCCAAATATAACTTCTTATTTTAATAAACCGAGGTTGCATCTGTATGTCAGTGGATGGGTGTTACACTTTAAAAATAAAATGCAATAAAAGATGTGGGGAGACGAGAGTAGCAGAAACACAAATTTATTGACAGTTCTGTATATGAAAAAACAGCGAACTCCGAATTTCAGACAGCGACAACCACAACCACAAACTCTCCGCACCAGCAGCGGTAACCCAGAAAAAAGTAAATGTGCACCTGAGCACCTTTGAACGAGATGACACAGTTCACGAACACCCGTCTCCCTTTACACAACCCAGCCATGAAACACTCTGTTTACATAGGGAGGAAACACACTGCGCACTTGTGCGCCCCATCAACAATCAGCTCACCTGGATACCCCACACATGAGAGCGATTAAGAGAGAGGGGGAGAAAGAGAAAATGGCAACACACACACACACACACACACACACACACACTACATACACACAAACAATACGACCGAGAATGCCATCACAATGGGGGACACGGAAAAGAGAGTGAGCTGCGGCAAAACTGCTGACGCTAAACAACACTGATAACAGCCGCAACAAACACTTATCATAACATTCAAAATAACACAATAACACACACAGATGAAATAGAAACTCTACCTCAAGAACTGGATAAATTTCATCTGGATTAAACACATACCAGATGAAAGCTATTTCAAAAAGTGGTGAGGACACATCTCACCCATCTCAACCCATAACTGACAGCGATGTATCTAGTTAAATACTAAGAAACAACTGAGAAATTCATCTTTTACCTCTTTTTTCCCCCACATATTTGTTCATGTGGTCATCGTTGTTGAAATAAGCTCATCAGTCCTCGAGAGCCCAAACACTGTACACGCACTGCAATAATAGGTAGGCAATTGGTCGATACTGTGATTGGCTGCTGCTGTAAACAATCACGGGATTGGCCGCTGCTGTAATCAATTAATGAGTCTGTAGTAATTTGTGCGTTTGTGAGAGTTTAGGCAGTTTGACATGAATAAACCCCAACACAATGTCAAAATCAGCGATAATATACGAACATTTATATTTAATACATTTGGATACTTATGCTGAGGTGGCAGATGGGGTGGCAATGCTTTTTCTTAGGGTGGCATTTGCCACCCCATGCCACCCCGGTAGTACCGCCCCTGCCCACACCTATAATAACATTTCTGAAGATAAAGATTTAACCACTGGAGTCATATGGATTGCTTTTATTCTGCATGTATGCCCTTTTTGGAGTTCTGGTCACCACTCACTTGCGTTGTATGGGCGTACATACAGTATACTGATTTGGGTGAACTATCCCTTTAAGGGGTGATGGTTGCCCCCGGAACTGATTTTCAGGGGCCTTTTTTTACCCTTATAATAGGAGCATATACAGTAGGACACATAAGATATACAGTGGCACGGCGTGTCGTGTACTTAAATAGAATAAATTCATACAAATGGTCAACACAGTCTCTAAACCCATGCCTATAATGGAATATTTTTAAATATATCAAATTCAGTATGGGGGCATTTTTTGCATACAGATTTCTAACATCTGGGTCATTTTTGTCACTTTTGGGGGCATTTTCTCCCCAAGCAGTGGTAAATTTTTGACCTTTACTTTCAAGCCACACACTTACACTGGTTGAACTGAAGGGAGTCGAACATCTCAGAAATGAGTTTTGCACCTTTAATAAGGTTTAGGATTAAGTCATTTAAACACTGTTACAGTCACAAGATAATTAAGATCTTTCTTTCTCTCTTCTCTCTCTCTCTCTCTCTCTCTCTCTCTTTCTCAACTCCCATTCTGATGATTTATTCATATTCAGCTTGTTTTGAATTGTGCAGGCATGTTGCTTAACTTTTCTTTTTTTCTTTTTTATATTCATGTCGGCATTGTCTACCTGTCACTAACCAGTGCTGTATGCAGATGTCTCTTTCAAACACACACACACACACACACACTCTCTGTTTCCGCCTCTCTCTGTGCCCACAGGGATGATATTATGCGACCGAACCTTGAATTATGCACACTGTTTAAGATGTCTAGCTTCAATAGGGAAAATGTTGGAAATGTTTTACAAGGTTGTCAGTTTTTGTTTTAAATTATAATGTGTGCGTGAGGAGGTGCAGCAGATATTTTATACGCCTGCAAATCGTTCTTTAATTATGCAAACATGCATCAACTTGCACTCTGTCAGGTAAGCAAAGTTACTCCTCATGCTCATTTCCTAACAGTCTACTGTGCTGTTGTATTCTTTGATTGTCTTCTGTGAAGTTTAAAAACTTGTGAAAGTTTGTGAGGGGGGGTGCTTGTTAATGAGTTTGCTTCACACTTCTTTTATTGCAGGTGAAGACTTTGAGTATGTGCCATTTTATTCCCGTTATGCTATTTCAAATCATTTCCACTGAGCCAACCAAAGAACTCGTATGCACGTACACATTAAATGCTTTTGATTTTATATGACTTTTTCTTGTGACTGTAGGCAAAAAAGTACATAGTTTTGGTGTTGCCTGAATGTGTACATTTTAATAGCTGTCATACAATCTTATGGGTAAAACTAAAGATCAAGGGGTCAACTTGTCGACCAACAAAACACTAGTCCGGGCATGGGCAAACAACGGCCAACAACCAGATCCAGACCTTTCCATACAGTAGTTTAATGCGGTCCATGGGTCATTTTTCAGATTTTTTAATTTATTTATTTTATTTTCATTTTATTTGATAGTTCTATTATCTTGCAGTAAAACTTGAGTGTTTACTTCTGCAAGCGCTTAGCATGCAGAGTATTCCCAGATTTGGAGAGATCCCAACAGCCTAATGAGAACTTTACGCTTGCACGATGTCTATGCTTTTGTCATAAGCCTCTCTTCTTACCAGTTCTGATAAATGTAAGCTGCATTTATTTGAAAGTACAGAATGTTATATAAACCATTTTAATTGTATGATCATTTTACTGGATGGCTCCCAATATATAATTTCAAGTCCAGTGTGGCCCCTGAGCCAACCACATTTTTTAGATAGTTACACTGTTAGCTAGGGCTAAGCAATTTTTTTTTTAGGCGATTTTTCCATTTTATGGCTTAATTCAAATTTAAGTTGTCACTCTTTTCTTCTTTTCAATCATATAAAAACCACTAAACGCTACAGATACATTGTCAATCCACCAAAAACTAAAAAGGGAAGACACACTTCTTTTTTCATAGCACTTGGCTTGATGCCACCCCCAATTGAATCAGCTGCACATGTCTGTGCGCTCCAAACAAATGTAACAGAGGTTAACAACATGGAGACTAATATAAAAGCCAGTGTCTTGCCAAATGCTATTGTATAGTGTCATTGTAGCTCAACTAGGTCCAGCATATATAAATACACCTGGTTAATCAGGCATTTTGTGCATGTTGATGAACTAAATGTCTCCTTTCTTTTCTTTAAATACCCATAATAAAACATTACGGATGTGACAGTTACACATCACTTTATATTAAATCATATGGGAGAATCAAAGGTTCCCCGCTTCTTTTACCATGATGATTTGGATAGAGCGCTAATTATTGCTTTGATATGTGAAATTTTTCAAATGTACTGCACCTATAGCCAATATTTGGGAAGGGATTATTTTGACAAACTTTCCAATTTACATTTATGCATTTGGCAGACGCTTTTACACAAAGCATTATGTGTACTCTCAAAGGGCCAATTGAAAATGTGGCACCACCACCTGATTTGGTAGCACCCATGAAATTACCAATAATGTTGCATATTTTGTGCATTGAACTCAACAGTAAGCACTGATTTTTGAATTTCGGATGCAGATGTAAATAATGATATTAACAGTAAAATCTGTGAAAAATTAACACCTAATTTATATACAGTAGGGCTAATTTGAAATATACTGACAGAGCGCATAAATATGGTCTCTTTTACAGATTATTTTCATCATTCTCAAACTGATTAAAGTAAAGTCATCTCTTGGTATTTTAGAAGGGAAACAAAACCAGTTATATTTTCCCACAATCTACAGGCATTAGAGGAGAACAGATTTCACACAGAAGGAAAAACTAATAGCCTGGTCCACAATAATGATGATAGTTTTAACAATGGTATTTGTAATACGATCACAGTGACCACATGTAAAACCACACATAACTCCTCACTACCATGGTAAGAAAAATAAGGTTAGGATAACAGAGGAAGTCTCATTAATATTCACAAGGACTAGTCATTAACTGATTGGTCAGTGAGACATCCTGTTCACCTGCCATCCTACATTTCTGAAATTAGCACACAGGCCACATGAAATGAGGTGGCAGGCCGGATTCAGCCCACAGACCTTGAGCTTGACAACTGTTTACTAGAAAGACTTAATTTAGGTAAAAATGTATACCTAGACTGGCTAAAAAGTATTTAGCAGTTTCCTTATTTTATGCTATTCTGAACTTCTGGGTTATTTTAAACAAATTTGACTTTCATTTAATTTACATTGTCGACTACTTCCTGTGTGGTGCTCTTTATTCTTTTGTGCCTTTTTCTATAATGCATATAACTTTGATTTCTCTAACCAGGCTGCCAAGCATTTTAATAAAGCACATGTTATTTGAATCATGTGTAAGTTACTTTTTAGTTGAGGACATTTAAATGTTTAAAAAGGAATTGTGAATTGTCCTTAAGTTAAAAAAAACAAATTCAAGATTTATTTTTTGCCACAACGCCCAACCCTACTGTTAGCATCCTTAATGTCTCTCCAAGACGTTGCATCTCCAAAAGCAATCCCTTTAAAGCACTGTGGCGGAACGACCTGCCTCTGAGGACCGTCCTTCAGCCTGGCTCACAAAGGGAGTAGACAGGAGAGAGGAGAGGTGCAATTTAATAAGCCTCGTTTGGGCAGCGGATGATGAGGTACATCTGATATGACTAGAACCTCATCACCGCTGCCATGACAATGTAGAGCACACCTTTCCTCAGGGAGCCGGCTTCTATCTCCTTGTGTGGACACACTGGCATCCTCGTAGGTCCAGGGATGGAACGGGGAGGATCTGCCGCGAGTTAGAAGCATCACCGGACTCGTACTCCGGACACCCGGAGCAAATTAGATGCAATACCGAGCCACTTCAAGGAAGCCACCCCTCTTTGCGCCCGGAACCAGGAGAGGTGTGTGTAACGGCCACCGGATCCTGCCCATTATACCTGGACTTTAACCTTTCATCACCACCTATATTTCACTTAGCCCCATTCACCACGATCATGCCAGATCCTCCTTTATTTTGGACACTATTTCCCCATCAACACTTTAGTCCCCTTTTTGAACATTTATTGTTGATGAGTTTTTCCAGTAAACACCTCTCCGAGGCCTGACACCCCACTGTGTCTGTCTCTTGCTCACCCCTTCCACAGCACCTCTGCTACCATCATGAAAGCACCACTTGTATAACAAATGCACCACAAATTCAAGATGATTAAAATTGCCTGCTGTGAACAATGTTCAAGTTGTAATGTTTAACGGGGTTATTATTTTTTAAATTTTTTTAGGACTATGATAGTTTTGTGGAATCAAATAGTTTTTAGCCTGTTTATTAGTTAAATATCCTTATTGAAGGGATGCAAGTAAAGTCCATGTATTACAAAAAAAAACAAAAAAACAAA
The DNA here is from genome assembly GCF_019703515.2 of Myxocyprinus asiaticus. NCBI lineage: Eukaryota > Metazoa > Chordata > Actinopteri > Cypriniformes > Catostomidae > Myxocyprinus > Myxocyprinus asiaticus. Next base: position 2,419,247 of record NC_059380.1, on the reverse strand, counting down.
TCTAATCATGTCTGCTGGGCACAACCCTAAACCAACCAAAATGTACAGGGCTTCCTTAAGTTCCGACTGGTCGTTTAGACAACCCACTGACTAGTTGATTTTGAAAATATCATTTGACAATATGTAGCCTTGGTGCTTGGGGTCTGACAATAAGAAATGTAGATGTTGTCAATGACTGGCATAATATTACCCTTTTCAGCAGTCCTAATAATTAGCTGGGATATTCATTTATTATGCTACTGCCTGTAAGGACTCTGTCCACCATTCTATTGAAGAAATTGATTAGGGTTATGGTTTGACTGGTACTCATGCCCCATGTCTTTTATGCCACAGGGAGTAGAATCCCCAATTGTCCCACTTTGCACAAGTTTAACCAGCTTTGACTTAACGAACCAAAGGTTTCTCTTGCGGCTCTGTCAAGGTTGGAGTACTTGGTTGGCCGTTACTTTGGCTGTCTTTGTAAACCTGAAGCAGGATTTGGTGCTGTCAGTCATATTCCCTTCAGGCCTTGATAAATTAAGTCAACCTGTCAGATTCTACTCTGTTTTACTTCAGTCCGAGAATGTTGTGTTCTCTGATGTGGTTACAGAACCCATGACAGCCAGAATCCAGATTTCCTCTCAAAGAACCAAGCACTCAGCATCGTGGGTCACCCAGGGGCCCGTCAGGACTCTTCTTACATCTCAGTCAGAGATGGACTCTTCCTTTCTGTCTTCTTTCCCTACGTGTCTTTGGAAACTGCTGCGAGTGTATTTGTATTATTTATTTATTTCATTTTTTTAAGAGCATAAGCTAATGTTTGGAGTCCTCCAATCTCCTTTGTCATATCAGGACCGCATCCGAAACATTGCCGTTCCTTGCTGCTCATCATTCTGTCTCTCAAGCTCTCTTAATTTCCCAGAAGTGCGCCAACATCTGGAGCCCAATTAAACATTAAACAGAAGAATCAAGACTACTTTGCTGAAATATTTATTTTCACCTCTGCTGTTTGTTGTTCACCTCTGCTGTTTAAGCACCGTGATTGTGCTTCTTATTGTTTGCCCTGAATTGACGGCGGTGATTGAACTGATGCTTGATTTTACAGTCTGAAATTGGTTAGTCTTGTTTTTTTGCCTCATCCTTTTCCCCTCAAAGCAGCACATGCAGGAAACAATCACCAGGAGCGGCTTATTAGAGGAGGCTTGCCCTGCCTGTCTTTCGTCAAACCTTTATCAGGGTGATTTAGGTTTTTGCTGTACCATTGAGTGATTGCTGGAATAAAGCCCACAGACAAAACAACATGCCATGCAATCTTCTGCCCTTAAACTCTGGTCTGCAGTTTCACACAACCTGCTAAAATTATCCATCAGTCAGAAAGCTCCTCGTCTTCCTCATTGGTGTTGTCAGTTTGATTACAGGGAGTTAGAATCTGAGTAGAGAGTTACATGAAAGAATCCACACCGCTGAAAGTATGAGAACTTATTCTGCCACAAATGGCCCCTTCATGACTGAACATAGTGATCAAACTGGATATCAAGCCATGAAAAATAAAGTATGAAATGTCTCTTTTTATTTATATTACCGTCTGTGAAACATTTCACCGATCCTCTCTAATAATTTGTCTTTTATTGGCTGAACTTCTCAATGCTTTACTTGTGTCAAACTGACACAAGTAAAACTTTTTTAATGTTTGTATTGCATTATACCATACCACAGTATCATACAATGGAGATGAAAAAATACAATAAAAATAAAACATTGATCCTGCACACAAAAAGGAAACAAGAAATTTGATATGAAAAAATAAACAAATAAATGTAAAACCCAACACTATTATTGACACCACTGAACATGCTTTTATTCAAGAAGGCAAGCAAGCATTTCGGCAAACTTTTTCATTTTAAATTTGACACTTTATTTGAAATTGCTCCAGTTTGTTTGAGGCTTCAGTTTTCTTCTTTCTCTGCAATAATAGCGAGAGAGAGAGAGGGGGGAGAGCAAGCACTTTTTAATGATCTGTTCTTTGCTGCTTTTAAATGCTGGTTGTTTTGTTGTGGATGTTGTGAGCCTGAAGCCTGTGGCTGAGGTGATCATGTGCCCCTTGTCAGATGGTCTCTGTGCTGCTGCCCCATTGACTGGAATGAGAGAGGGAGCAGGTGTTGAGAGTGCGAGTGTGTTCACTATGTGTGACTTTATATGTATGTCATCTGTCTCGCTTACTTTGTGCGTGTTTGAGAGAGTGTAAGCACAGGTGTTGTAGCCTCTGTGAGTAGATAGCATCTGCAGGGGCCAAATCTGTTCTCCACCCACCCCTCCAGATGTGGCCCCGTCCCCTGTGAGCAGGTGCTGAAGCTGTGTTGCCATGGCGAACGGCTGGTAGGATATCTCAGGGGTATTCTTCTGTGGTGGTACTGTTCTGATAACATCCTAAAATATTGTCAGACTGTAACCTGAAACAAAACGACCAGAAGGTGGGAAGTGATGTGCAGTGTTGTGTAATATGACCCCTGGTTCACATGTTGTCAAATTATTCTGGATGAAATGTTGCGAAGTAGGTCTAGCTTGTGAGTTTGTATCATTGGTCCAGGATCTTCGCTGGTTTTTATGGTATAAAGATAATCGAGTTGGTTGAGACTGTAACATATAGTTGAATCCAAGTCCGGAGTCCTTTATGGCATGGTCTAAAAAGTGATTTATTGTAGGATAGATGCATTTTATTCTGCACATATTTTGTCTTTTCCTCATCGCTTTGAGAAATGTTGTGTGGTTGTGTATGTGTGTATCGCATCAAGGCCTATAGTTTGACAAACAGACCAAACGATCCATTAATAACTAATTGTACAGTTTGGTTCTGTACTTACTACAGACAGATATTTTTTTTTAACTTCTAGAGATGCACAGATGTATCTGCCAGGCATCGTTATCAGTAATAAAATCATTTACCTGCACTTACTTACAGTTCCTTATCTCAACTGTATTTAGCTACCGTTTGTATATGGTCGTTGGTGTAGATGCATGTATGCGTACATAGACAACTTTTTATTATCCTGCTCCAGCACTAAAGATTAAGCTATCTGCAGTCATTTATTTCTTAAATTATGTACTTCAGTTCATTCATCCTTTCGTTTCCAATGCAGACAAAATTAAACATATGGTTTAGGGTTATCCATCCTCTCATCTCCCTAATGTGTCTAATTCGCCCCTGCCAAGCATTTCCTGTTCTGACATAAAGCTTTGCATGGCAATGCTGCCATTCACACTGCAAGCTTCACAGTTTATCGTTCTTCCCCCTTCTGCAGAGAGTGTTACACTGTAAAAGGGAGATAAACGGAATTAATGCACAAATACATACCTCCACTTGCACTGCTCACATCTTGGAATGTTCAATGATCCCTAAAACCTGGTTGAAATGAATGGTTGGAACTGGGCGTTGGGGAGAACAAACAATTCAAAGCTTGTGCTGAGTTTGCAAGAGTTTTACTGATCTCAGGTTACCCTGGAGACAGTCCTGTCAATCATCTTGTTAGAGAATTGGGATGTGGAGGAAAAATTGTGGATAAGAAGAAAACCTGCAGATTTGAGTCTTTGGCTTTGACACCCTCATTCAAACACATTTACATTGAAATATTTGGAAACTAGTGTAGGCACATGCTCACAGGTAAGGAATATCGTGATGGAACATTTTGTGTATGGTTGTATGACATCAGCATTTCTGCCAATTTACAAATAGAAATGTGCACACATGCAGAGTGTCTTTCCTGAATAGTAGATGGCCACAAACCATATGGATATTTAAATTAATGTGGCTGTGTCTTTCATCATCCCTTCATTTTTAGTGTTTCTCTGCATTCACCTTTTTTTTTGTTTGTTGTTGCATTGAACTATTCTGCTGTTGTCTTCATTCTGTAGTCAGCCTCCCTTTTATTACAAAAGTCGTCCATCTGTCCATCTCGTCCGTCCATCCGTCCGCTCTGCAGTCAAAAAATATTCTAAAGTATAAAACCGATCTCTCACTCTCCTCTATTCCCTTCCTCCTTTTCTTACTCTCAATAATGGATCTCTTCACACCTTTACACTTAGCACCCACATTATGTTGTTCATTTACATCAATCTCCACATCTCTTTGTCTCCTTTTCCTTCCTTCCTTCTCTCTTTCTGAGACCTGCTGTCTGAGGGTTCAGTGCTAATGCATTTTGAAGAGGCATGATTGAACATTGCCTTTATATAGACACACTCTCACATCTGGGTTCCTATAAGACTGTAATTACAGGCTTTTGCACTGCAAACTGGTAGAAGACTCTACAGACTCTGTTTAGAAGCTACTTTAAATGAATAGTTCACCCAAAATTTTAATTTACTCTAATGTCACTCCAAGCCCATTCAACGTATTTTCTTTCTTATAATGTGTTCTTTCTGTTTACAGCACCCAAATCAATTTGGGACACGTAAGAACCATTAAGGTTTGATGTTATTGACATTGGAATATTTGATTTGGGACCGGTAAAATGGGAGCTGATCAGTGATTTTATTGTAAATAACAACTTAAAGCTGAAGTGTCCGTTTTTCGACATTGATATTTTCAGAGACAACTACAAGTCAGCCATTCGTAGGATGATTTCTCAAAGTGTAAACACTCTGTCTCTGTGGCGCTATAAAATGTCCTCTGATTGTTTGAGCGGCCCGTCCAGATCTACACAACATTGGCTCAATCAATGGTATGAGTTGGGGGCGGAACTATCTGTTTGTTTGATTAACAACAGACGGGTGGGTGAATTTGGAAACAATATTTGTTTTCGCTATTTCGTTCGGTGACGTTAGTGGCGCAGAAATTACACACTTCAGCTTTAAATATCAGTCTGTACATCAGTTGAGAGTGGCATTAGAGTAAGTAAATAATGACATAATTTTCTTTATTAGATGAACTATTCCTTTAAGAGTAATACAAGCTAAATGTTGTGCATTAATTTTTGCAGTTGCTTTTTGTGCTGTTGTTTAGCTTTATTTGTGTGTGTGTGTGTGTGTGTGTGTGTGTGTGGTTGGGTGCATGCATGGAATAAAATACAACATAATTGCTTTGGCTCTGAGTGTTATCCCATAATACTAAGTGATGACTGCATTCAAAGAGTCAATTATAGATCACAGATCACTCATACACCTGCTCCATCCACCCAGACCATCAGACACCTGCCCCAGTACCACTCCACTACAGATTAACCAGCGTCCCGGAAACTCACGAGAGATAACCATGAGTACAGTGCAGACAGTAGCTGAGAAAAGAGTGGAATACGATTATTACAGCATTTAATGCCTTCACTAATGAATTCAGTAATGCCAGAAGCGTATCAGCTGTAAGTCTTTAAATGAACTTTAAATGTGTTGCATGTTGACCTGTTGATTCTCCTACTAAAATTGATCCTGCTTTTAGCGGGTACACTGAGGAGAAATCTCCCAAGATGTTCTCCCCAAAATCACCTGTGATTTAACATTTTGTTCAAACCCTCAGATGAGCACTTAAACAATCTCTCTCTCTCTCTCTCTCTCTCTCTCTCGATTTCCCGGGTTCAATCCAACCTTTTGTCCCACTCTTTTCCCCATCCGGTTTGTTGTTTTCACTCTTAATGTTTCCTTTAATATTACTTATAATTAGGGATTTATTTTATACCCCGATACTGTTTATTTTAGCACAAGTACTGATACTTCCTTTTCAGTACTTGCTGATACCGATACCTGTTTTTTTTTTTTTTTTTCAAATACAATACTGTAAAAACCTGCTCTTAACCCTAATTGCAATACTTTATAAAATGTCACTGAAAAAAATCTTTATAAAAATAATTACTATATTCAAAACCAAGAGAGCTAAACTGCTGACATTTCAGCAACTGTAACTCAAATTAAAACCAAGATGTAAAGACTGTCTATCAATAAGGATTATTTTGCAAATTTAAGTGGACGATTCGTTTTTACAAACAGAATCATCTCTGCATGTTAACATGTATGGCCCTATGAAATCCTTTTTTTTTTTTTTTTTTTTTTTTTTTTAGAAATTCTGTTTGTTTTATTTTTTTCACAAAGCCAATTGTATCATCAAATGGTATCTACAGTAAATAAATGAAATCAATAAAAATGTAATCAAATTAAAGTAGAACAATTACCAGTCATTTTCAACTTAACATTGCATTATTTTATAATATGAAGTGCTTTTATACAGATCCTCAAAATACAACATTGCAGTTATATTTGTCAAATAAAGTCTTGCACAACATAGCATCACAGATATGAGGTATTGCTTAAGTATAATACAAATTTATTATTACAGTTAATATTACATAACTAATCAGTAGTGATACAGTGCATCCGGAAAGTACTTCACTTTTTCCACATTTTGTTATGTTACAGCCTTATTCCAAAATGGATTAAATTCATTATTTTCCTCAAAATTCTACAAACAGTACCCCATAATGACAACATGAAAGAAGTTTGTTTGAAATCTTTTATTACAAATAAAAAATAAATTAAAAAAAATAAATAAAAAAATAAAAAATCACATGTACATAAGTATTCACAGCCTTTGCTCAATACTTTGTTGAAGCACCTTTGGCACCAATTACAACCTCAAGTCTTTTTGAGTATGATACTACAAGCTTGGCACACCTATTTTTGGGCAGTTTCTCCCATTCTTCTTTGCAGGACCTCTCAAACTCCATCAGGTTGGAGGGGGAGCATCGGTGCACAGCCATTTTCAGATCTCTCCAGAGATGTTCAATCTGGTTCAAGTCTGGGCTCTGGCTGGGCCACTCCAGGACATTCACAGAGTTGTCCCGGAGCCACTCCTTTGTTATCTTGGCTGTGTGCTTAGGGTTGTTGTCCTGTTGGAAGATGAACCTTTGCCCCAGTCTAAGGTCCAGAGCGCTCTAGAGCAGGTTTTCATCAAGGATGTCGCTGTACATTGCTGCGTTCATCTTTCCCTCGATCCTGACTAGTCTCCCAGTTCCTGCCGCTGAAAACCATCCCCACAGCATGATGCTGCCACCACCATGCTTCACTGTAGGGATGGTATTGGCCAGGTGATGAGCGGTGCCTGGTTTCCTCCAGCCATGATGCTTGCCATTCAGGCCAAAGAGTTCAATCTTTGTTTCTCATGGTTTGAGAGTCCTTCAGGTGCCTTTTGGCAAACTCCAGGCGGGCTGTCATGTGCCTTTTACTGAGGAGTGGCTTCCGTCTGGCCACTCTACCATACAGGCCTGATTAGCGGAGTGCTGCAGAGATGGTTGTTCTTCTGGAACGTTCTCCTCTCTCCACAGAGAAATGCTGGAGCTCTGTCAGAGTGACCATCTGGTTCTTGGTCACCTCCCTAACTAAGGCCCTTCTCCCCCGATCGCTCAGTTTGGCCGGGCGGCCAGATCTAGGAAGAGTCCTGGTGGTTCCAAACTTCTTCCATTTACGGATGATGGAGGCCACTGTGTTCATTGGGACTTTCAATGCTGCAGAAATTTTTCTGTACCCTTCCCCACATCTGTGCCTCGATACAATCCTGTCTCGGAGGTCTACAGACTATTCCTTGGACTTCATGGCTTGGTTTGTGCTCTGACATGCACTGTTAACTGTGGGACCTTATATAGACAGGTGTGTGCCTTTCCAAATCATGTCCAATCAACTGAATTATCACAGGTGGACTCCAATCAAGTTGTAGAAACATCTCAAGGATGATCAGTGGAAACAGGATGCACCTGAGCTCAATTTTGAGTGTCACGGCAAAGGCTGTGAATACTTATGTACATATGATTTTTTGCGTTTTTTATTTTTAATACATTTGCAAAGATTTCAAACAAACTCCTTTCACATTGTCATTATGGGGTACTGTTTGTAGAATTTTGAGGAAAATAATGAATTTAATCCATTTTGAAATAAGGCTGTAACATAACAAAATGTGGAAAAAGTGAAGCACTGTGAATACTTTCCGGATGCACTGTACATTTTATTTTATTTTGGTGGTGCTTTTATTTTGACACAATACAGAGTGAAGCTGTTTAGTGATGACAGCTTCACATTTCTGGAAGAGCAGGTCCCTACCTGACCCAGTGTGATTTCAAACAGCAAAAATTCTGCTATTTAACTAAATATGTAGTCTGTGTGTGCACTTGCAGACTATATATTTATTTAATTAAATTGCAGCCTTTGCTGTTTAATAATCACACACATAGTGGATTTCATTTGTGCACTGAATGTTTACACAATGACATTCGCACGTCAGATGGTATCGGATTTTGTAATCGGATCATTTTTATGAGCACGAGTATGAGTACGTGAGCACAGTATCTGAGCCGATTCTGATACCATTCCCGGGACATCCCTACTTATAATAATAAATAAAAATTAATATAAAGGTTGATTTTCCATTGCAGTGATTTGGTTGTGGAGTGCAGAGAAGAGTTTAATTGAGAGGTCTGTAGATTGCACATATTCCCTTTCTTGTCCATGGCAAGAGCAGTAATGCCTTTATTCTAAGACTTAGTTAATAATTTTATTTATCACACATTTGCACATGTATAGTGAAATACTTTTTTTCCCACATATCCCAGCTAAGCTGGGGGTTAGAGTGCATGGTCAGCCATGATATGGGGCCCCTGGAGCAGATAGGGTCAAGGGCCTTGCTCAGGGGCCCAACAGTGGCATCTCAGCAGTGCTGGGGCTTGAACCCCCAACCTTCCAGTCAGTAACCCAGAGCCTTAACCACTAAGCCCAGACATTCTTTCTGTGTAGATTGTATCACTCCTTTTTCGAAAGTCTCGGGAGACTAACCCATATGAAAATTAACAAGTGGTTTTATGATAGATATTGTAGTAATCATGTTTTGTTGAATTAACCATGGTGCTAATATTGTAACTATTTTGCTACAAAATACCAGGTTGAAACTTCTAAATGTTAACTGTAGTATAATCATTGCTAATTTCCATACAGGAAGGCTAGGGTTGGGTTTACAGGTCGGGGTTGCTGTACGATGTCTGTGGGACTCTAAATAATCAATAAACATGCTGCAGTGGCACCCCTATACTGTATATTAATATTGAAATATTGGTGGAATATGGGTATTTGCTATTATTAGCACAGGGTGCAAATAGCATCTTCCGTTATTTGCACCAGGGCTGGGGTGCAAATTATATTTGCTACTGTTTGCACTGGGTTGTAAATATGATCTACCATTATTTGCACCAGTGTGCTGATAGCATCTGCCATCTTTGCATTATCCAGCCAGTGTGTGACTGCAAATTCTGTATTAGAAGTCAGATAACTCACTTTCTTTAGAGGGAAACAGTGCCTCCTATAAACTTTAGCACTGCTCATTAGTGGGACTACTGACACGTCCACTGGCTGATGCTCTGTGATACAGTCCCCTGCTCCTACTATCCTGACTCTTACAATGTGTCTAGAAACCTCCTGTCACTCTGTGCATGCTCATCTTAATAGGACATAAGTAGGCGCCTGCTTTTTGTTTCATCATGTGAAAGATACTTTTGTGTACCTAATAATGTGTGTGTGTGTGTGTGTGTGTGTGTGTGTGTGTGTGTGAGAGAGAGAGAGACATAGAGAGAGAGAGAGAGAGATAGGAGAAAAAAGCTTTTGATGAGGGTCTATAATGATGGACACAAGTGCAGTGTGTGGGTAGCCGAGTGTGGATGGATAAAGGACAGTATTAGTTATTGTTGAGTAGTTTTTGTTCTATTAGAGAGAACGGGACAGAAAGTAAAAAGAGTAATGAGGTTTTAACACTCGCTCGGCTGACTGACCTTAGCCTATACAGGATCTGATCCTCACTACACATGTAACACATTGTCACAGCAGTATGTGAATTGCTTCTACCAATGTGTGTGTAATCTTTGCTCTTTTATTACACAGTTCTTTATAGTGCACAATGTAGTAGAACACTCTTAAACACAATCGCATGTCTGTCTTTTTGACCCAGTGAATGTTAACAACAATTACTGATTGCTTCCAGTAATTTACTAGTTTTCTGAACGCAGATGGTATGAAAGGCAGACATACATATTCACATACCCACCTCTAGATTTGTCTTACTGTTTATGTTCATGTTCAGTCTATTGTACAACACATATCATAACAGTGGTCCTTTAAAAAATGCAGTCTATCTATCTAATATGAATTTTTTTTTTTTTTTTTTTTTTTTTGCACTTTTAACTTGCTCCTTGTGATTGTTTTTGTATCACTATAACTGCATCCCAAATTGCATACTTCTGCACTATTTTATGTTATTTTGTAGTGTGAGTAGTGTGTTCACACTGAAAATGCAACATAAAGAATAGTATTATGAGTATCCATATGAGTTTAGAATTTTGGACACTTCATGCGCTCGTTGCTTGCCTACATAGCGGAAGGGGCGGAGTTACCTGGCTGCGATGCTGGTCTGGCAAAACAGTTGTAATAAATGGTGAATGAAGGCTTCTGTGTATAACTTTCTCCCCAGTCAGATTATTCTACCCTCTACAAACACGTTGGAGAAATAATCACTATTGACTAGTAAACTTTAGTTTTTACTCACCAGACTTTTGACACTATGTAAGCATAAAGCAACTGAAAAAATATATATTAAGCAAACTTGGAAGGGTGCATCTTCACACACTTGCTTGCTCATTGTAGTCCATCATATCCGATGATGACATTCCTCCTAATTCCTCAATTCCTGTGTGGCAGAGCTGCCGCTAGATGGAACGGTTAGTGGCAGCTTCTTCCAGTCGTGAGGGGTCGATTTGACATTTTCTTAGTGATGTTTTTAGCTGGACTTTGTATCGCTTCTTCTGAACCCCTGCGGACCGACAACCCAGATGAAGTTGTCCATACAGGACTTGCCATGGCAGGCACTCTTGAGGCATCCTAATAACATGCCCAAGCCAGCGCAGTTGGTGTTCAGTGACTGTGGCCTCCAAGCTCTTGCAGTTTGTCCTAGCCAGCACTTCGGAATGGGGTACACAGTCATGCCACATGATACCCAGGATTCACTGCAGGCATCTTATATGGAAGTGCTCCAGCAACCTTAGGTGGTGACTCTATGTGACACAGGCTTCACAGCTGTATAGGAGAGTGGTGATGCAGATGGCTTTATAGATGTTAACTTTGGTGTGCAGGTTGAGGTGCTTGCTTTGGAAGACCTTTCGACAGAGTTTGCCGAAGGCTGCAGAGGCTTGTTTTATGGATTTCATGATCGATGTTGCAGCCCTCTGATAAGATGCTACCCAGGAATTTAAATATGGATCAATTGTGAGTGGTCAATATTCTATGGTGAAGACAGGTGTAGTGGGTGGGGGGCTGGTCCTCCATTGGCATATCACCTTAGTCTTGGTGGTGTTGACTGACAAGCCCAGTCTGCTGTAGGCCTTTACAGTAGCGACAAGGATGGTTTGCAGGTCTTCTGGGATGTGAGCCATAAGCGCACAGTCATCAGCATACTGCATCCCAAGGACCTGAACTGCTGTGACTTTGGTGGTTGCCTGGAGCCTTCGGATATTAAAAAGGTTTCCCTCTAGCCTGAAGTCTAGAGTGATCCCACTACTGCTTTCCAGCTCTTCATGGAGAAGTTTCATGACACATAGGAGGAAGATGTTGAAGAGTACCAGCACCAGCACACACCCTTGTCTTACCCCAGTGTGTACATTTAAGGGCCCTGATTCCTGTCCCCCTATGGTCACACTGGCCACCATCCCATCATGGAACTGTGACAGGATGTTCACAAATTTTCTTGGGCAGCCAAATTTTATTAGGATGTCCCAGAGTAGATCTCGATTCACAGTGTCGAAGGCTTTGGAGAGATCGACTAATGGCATGAATAGGTCCTGATGCTGTTCACAAAACTTTTTTTGAAGCTGTCTTACTGTGAAAATTATGTCCACAGTACTCCGGTTCATCCTGAAGCCGCACTGTGACTATGACAGCAGATGTTCTGTTAGGTTTTCCACCAGCCTGCATAGCATGACTTTTGCGAGGACCTTGCCTGCAACAGCTAGTAGTGATATGCCACGACTGTTGCTGCAGATGGATTTGTCACACTTGTTTTTGTAGAGAGTAACAATGTTGGCATCCCTCCATTTTTGAGGGACACTCTCCAGATCCCAGACCTGCAAGGTGTATTGGTGGATCATCCTGGTACACAAGTAGCCACCTTGTTTGAGGAGCTCTGCTGGGATACCGTCACTGCCAGGGGACTTGTTGTTTCTGAGGGAGTTTATGGCTGCTAGCACCTCTTGAAAGGTTGGTGGATGGTCAAGGACTTGAATGGGAAGCCAATTAGGCAGCTCTTCCAGGATGGAAAGATCATTTGGTGAGTGTTGGTTGAGGCTTCAAAATGTCCAGCCCACCTTGCCAAGATCTGTTTTTGGTCTTTCAAGATTGAGAGACCATCTGCTGCTTTTAGGGGTGTGATGGAGCAGTTCCTAGGGCCATATATGGTTTTTAAGGAGTTGTAGAAATTGTGCATGTCTTTTCTGTCAGCATATGATTGAATTTCTTGACACACGCACACACACACACACACACACACACACTATATCTATCTATCAACTGTATATTTAGAGTATGCTTATAAATGACTTCACACGCTTTAGTATTTTATATGTTGCTTTTCAGCATTTTTATCACATTTTAGCATTTTAAAAATGTACAAATTTTACATTCTATCAGTTTATACTATTTCATGAAATTGCATTTATAATAACGATACAAGCTGTTGTCACTAGGGATGCCATGGTGTGAGATTTTGACGATTAGATTACCATCTGAGGAAAAATCGAGGTTAAAAGGTTTTACGATTATTTGCAAAAATAAATAAAAATAAAAATATTAATAATTTTATTTATTTATCACACATATACAGTGAAATTCTTTTTTTCTCACATATCCCAGCCAAGCTGGGGTCAGAGTGCAGGGTCAACCATGATACAGCACCCCTGGAGCAGATAGGGTCAAGGGCCCAACAGTGGCATCTTGACAGCGCTGGGGCTTGAACCCCCAACCTTCTGATCAGTAACCCAGAGCCTTAACTGCTGAGCCACCACTGCCCCTAGTGCAACAGCACTGAGGCAAACAGGCATATCATATCACAATTGAATGTGTAAGTGGATGCATTTCTTAGGGATATATGGACTCTCAGTGCAGTCATACAAAAAGAAAACTGCTAAATACATAAACAATAAATAGAAGGTATATAACAAGAGACGCAACACTGCTTATCTGCATCCCGGGCGCAAAATGTGGTTCAATGTAACTGGAGTGGTTGGAGTCACTTCAGAACTGCATAACTGTAAGATTATTGTGGATGCACAACATGTAGTTTACGGCATACAACTGTTTTTCTGCAACGGTTTTTTAAAGCAATCCGTTGTCTGTCAGACACCCCACTATAAAGAATCGGCAATAGACTTCATAAAAATACTGTCCTTTAATCTGTCCACAAAATCTCACAAATAAAAATGTGGACTATGCATAATAATGGTAACATTGCTAAAAGCAGCAATGAATACGGTGAATTTGTCCTCAAGCAATCCTTTAAATAATGAGGATGATTTAAGACTCAGTAGTAACTACACGTAAATGCACTGTGCACTGTCAGCATGTTTAAACATTACAAACAAGTTGCATCTTTCAATTCATCCTTTTAAAAGCACCACAGCCTAAAATATTAAACTCACTAGTTGGTTGTTGGATGACTAAGTAGAACATCCTGTCCCATTTGTAGGATGTGTAACTTTATATGACTTCTGTCTGCATGTTTTCCATCCGTCGTTTTCAGTCTGTCATTCAAATGCTCCAACACAGCTGATTTTAAGTCGCTTTTTCGGTGGACAAGAGTCTGGTAGATCAAATTCCTGTGTCATGTTTTGGAGTTTGTGTGTTTAAGCCCCAATTTTACATGAATTGAAAGTTCACATTCAGTCCACGACAACTGGCCAAGCACCATGCGGCCGCCATCCGTAACCATAGTAACAGCTGCTCTAACCATCCAGGCACAAGCAAAAGAGAGGCTTACAATGAAAAATTCTTTTATACTACATATTTATAGAATATTCACAGAATATTTTTGCCACACGTAAATAAAACATTTCACGGTTTTTAACCATAGATTCAAATATCTTGCGGTTTAACTAACCGTGGAATTTTGAATTGCCGTTAATAGTGAAACCATATAATTGTGTTATTCCTAGTCACGATTAAAAACTAACATATTTACACAGTTATTACACTTACTTCATTACTACATTTTGTTACATGTTTTGTATGCATAATTTGTACAATTTACAAGTATTTACATTAATAAGTATAACATGCACTTAAATTGTAATGTTTCTTTAAGAGTACCAGCAGTTCAGCGAGCAAGTGTTTACAGTCGGGTGCACATTAACGAGAGAGAAGTTGCACGGTTGTTTTTACTTCATCCGTGCAATGTGTGATTAGAATTAATGTTTCTTTTTACTTTTTGATTAACTGTAAATACCTTAAATTATATTAAAAGAGATATTATGAAATGAAAATGGAGTGTGTACATCTCATCTGTGGATTACACTGAATGTGTCAAAGCAAACTTTACTCGCATAATGTGTATTGACTTGCGTGGACAAATATGTATTGCACGAGTTCTCAAATTCAAATATACAAACCTGTGCACACATAAGCAGGGCTGCAACTAACGATTATTTTGATAATCGACTAATTTAACGATTATTAGAACGATTATTCGACTATTCGGCGATTATTGCAACGATTAATCGTTAGCCCTTAACCGATTATTCAGCTTGTGCCCGACTTAAAAGGTTGTATTATACGTGCTTACTAACAATAAATAGGCCAAAATCATCTTTTAAAAATACTTCTAAATGATATTCACTGAATTAAAGGAAAAAAAAAATACTTTTTATTAAGTTTAATCCAGTAAAGAAATTCACTGCAAAATATCCTATTGTTATCAAGTGTTTTTGTCTTGTTTTCCATTTGTCTAAAAATCCTTAAAACAAGATCCATTTACTTGAGAAGCAACATATAAGATATTTAGACTTGCTTTAAGAGAATGCATCTTGAATAAAGTGTATTTTTTTTCACTTGTTTATGCTTAAGACAAAATATACTTACAAGTCCAAGTCTAAATATCTTATATGCTGCTTCTCAGGTGAATGTATCTTGTTTCAAAGATTTTCTTCATGATAACATACTCACTGCAACACCTACGTATTATGATTCACTATGTCACAACCCATCACGTACGAATCTAACTGCAGCAAGTGCATGCGAGGGATGAGTGTCTCCATGAGAGAGTGTGCATCAGCCGGGTGCAGTTTCAATCACTCCCCCTTAGATCGCTTATTTGAACATTAATAAAGGATGCATTAAAGATATAACGCTGGCAGCTCCGGCTCTGCTTTATTCCACTAGAGTGCTTCTGTGTTTATTTATTTTGTATATACTCATACTTTGCGATCTACATCACCTTAAGCTATTTGGAAAGTTTGGAGTGCATCTAGACTGTGAGCTGTGTCTTCTTCGTCTTCCGAATCAGGCGCAGGCTGCGGTGCTCCTCTTGTGCGTCATCAGTAGAGTTTGACGTGATCTCAAATGAGATCAAACGACTAATCGACAGCTACATTTTCTGTCGACAATTTTTTACTGTCGACGTTGTTGATAACGCCGACTAATCGTTTCAGCCCTACTCATGAGACACAACACGCAGTGAATGGATCTCAGTGCTAAAGTTCTTCACCACGACACTTAATCGCTCTGATTAATCACACTGAAATCTGAATATTTACTAGCCAGTGGCTATATATAGACATTTTTAGTCACATAGCTCGAAGTTTGGTCGTATATGCAAGTGATTTACGCACAATGTAGAGGGCTGTTAGAGTGACACATTTCAGTACAGATTGTTTTGTGACCTTGTGACCTGTCTCAGTGTGATGCAGGTGTTACAAAGAGGCTGTTTTAATTTTAATAGTGTACTTAGAATATTCTTGTTCTTTCTGGTAGTGCTCAAGTATGTCACTTCTGGAGTTTCAGTCTCCAGTTAATAATTAAAAAAAAAAAAGAAAATCGGTTCATAATTATTTTTTGGGTGCTTTGAAAGAACAGCTCTCTTAATAGCTCAGCTGATGAAATATTGAGCATGTTAAAACATCATTTAAAAGTTAATCTTGGGTCATGACGCTGTAGCTGTCCATATGCTGCAGCTTTAATATTTTATACTTCCCTGCAGAGGAGGAATGAGAAAGATCTCTATCTTTAACCTCTCTTTATTTGTCTTTTATCTGTTTTCATTCATTTAGTCAGCCAAAGACAAGAGCTGAGTTTCAGCAAAGAAAAAAAAGTGTATAATTGACAAGTAATGGTAAAATGAATAATGTATGATCATAGAATATAAACTATGATACATTTATAATAATATAACAAATGTTAAAGTTTTTAAAGAAAAAAGAAAATTAAAATAGTAATTATGAAAGAAAAAATCAAGACAGCAATAGCTCTCTCTCTCTCTCTCTCTCTCTCTCTCTCTCTCTCTCTCTCTCTCTCTCTCTCTCTCTCTCTCTCTCTCTCTCTCTCTCTCTCTCTCTCTCTCTCTCTCTCTCTATCTCTCTCTCTCTCTCTCTCTCTCTCTCTCTCTCTCTCTCTCTCTCAATTTTCAATTTAAAGTACTTTATTAGCATGATTGTGTTTACATACAATATTGCCAAAGCATTAATACACAAAACAGATAATGACAAAAAATAATAATAAAACAGTAACAAATAACAATAAAAATATAATTAAAATACAGTGCCAGGTAATTAATAAAATAACATAAAAAAAACTATAATAATGATATATACACAATATAAAATAAGCATTTAATAAGACATTATGTACATAAAAAAATAAAAATAATAATAAATAAAAAAAAATAAAAAATATTGGGTGTGCAGCTCAAAAATGAATTTAGCTGCAACTGATGCATGATTGTCCTCCCCCAGTAACACCTGCATTTGATCTGTTTCTGCTGAACTGGAAAACTGTGGCATGAGGTTTGAGAGTTAAATGTCTCCCAGTGAAGGAGAAAGTGTGTCTCTGTCACAGTGAGCACAGACTCGTTCATGTTAGTCTGTGTCTGCCTTTTTCTATGGCCAGACTGTGATCACTGAGTGTATTTGGTGAAGATCCGTCTCTGTTTTGGATCTCTTACAGTGTGGAGATATTCTGCTAGATTATACGTTCTGTTTAGGGTCCGATAACATTCCAGTTTGCTTTGGTTTTTACTTTCATTTTTTCCAATGGTCCAACTATGAATTTGTGCTTTCTTTTATGATTTGGTTTACTGTGATTTGGTTTTGTTCAGCAGTGCTGGTCTGAAACTGGTGTTTGTTAGTTGTTAGTGGGTTTGTGAGTTTCAGAGTCAGCTGACAAAGGGGACTGGTTTTAGGCTTCAGCTCTTGGGTTTTAAGGGCTTCATGTTGCAGTGTGTTAGGGGAAATTTAATTAAGGTGTGTCCAGAATTTGCGGGATCATTTTTCAATATGTATAATTAGGGGGTATCTGCCTAGTTTGGCCCAGCATGCATTAGTAGGTGTTCTTCTCTGAACTCTTCAAATGTTTCTACAGAATTCTGCATGCAGCGATTCTATGGGGTGTTTGTCCCATCTAGAGTAATCTGCCAGACAGAGTGGACCCCAAACCTCACATCCATACAGAGCAATAGGCATAACAATACTATCAAAGATTTTACACCAAATTGTTACAGGGATGTCTATTTGGGTAAATTTGCCTTTAATAGCATAGAATGCTCTTCTAGCTTTCTCTTTTAGTGCATTCACTGCCAGACCAAACCCCCCTGAAGCACTGATTTTAAGACCGATGTAGTCGTAGTGTAGGGTGTGTTCTATTGCAGTGTTTCCCAGAGTGAATGTGTAACTGGTGTCCTGTAATCTGTCTCTTTTCTGGAAGATCATAATTTGTATTTTTTTTTTTTTTTTTTCATATTGACTGTCAGGGCCCAGTTCTGACAGTAGTTCTCCAGCAGGTCCAGGTGCTGCTGCAGCCCTTGTGCAGTAGCTGACAGCAGCACCAGATCATCTGCATAGAGAAGAAACTTCAGAATTATTTAGAGTAAGACCGGGTGTTGCAGATGGTTAGCACTGCTAACTCATTAATGTAAAAGTTGAACAGAGTTGGACTCAAACTGCATCCCGTCTCACTCCACACCCTTGAGTGAAGAATTATGTTCTTTTATCGGCAATTTTAACTCCCCACCTGTTGTCCGAAGTCTTCAGAAAGTCCGAAAGTCTTCCCCAGATTACTGTTCACACAAATGCCTCGGTAGTTACTGGGGTCTCTCTCTCTCTCTCTCTCTCTCTCTCTCTCTCAGTATTATAGGGTGTTATCAGTGTGAGATGGGAGTGATTCTACAAATCGACAGAGGGCAGGGACTCTAATAAATGAGAGGGATAATTTTAGACTGTACAGTAAATCAATACTACTCCTCACACCCAGAACTGTATGTAGCCTAAGGAAAGGATGTTGATTTCCAATTTCCTTGCTCATTAAAATGAAATGCGCCCTTTCCACTCTGTTAATTATGACGCTCTGCCAAGTGTACGTACACACACACATACACGCATACACAAAAACACGCACTTGTCTCGACCTCAGATAGCATTAGAATTCGCCTGCGCACATGTCATCTTATGGGGCACATGAATATCTAATTTTCTGCTTTTTCTCGTCTTTTCTCTTTCATTTGCTGCAATTTCATGCACGTTTCTTCTGACAGAGATAGATGTCGCACATTCTGATGGAGTAGAAGGCTCTCACTCTTTGTCAAAAGCTTTTCTTTAACATTTAACAGGACGAAAACACTTTGAAAATATTTTTTTAAGCCTTTTTATTATGTACATTTGTTATCTTAAAGTCTTTCTGTGCCTATTACAGAGCCTAGCACAGTTTAGAGAATATAGTCTACACTCCAAACTGTCTTTCTCTGTCTTCTTTCTGTGTCCTTCTTTCTCCCTGTCCGTCTTTCTCTATATCTTTTCTGGACGAAAATAAAAATGTATTCAATCAATTGTCCCTGGCTGGAGGCTGAGTTCTAGTGCTTGCGAGAGATCAGAAGGGAGGGTTTGAAACAGAACTACCGCTAACACAGAATATCTTTTTTCTTTTTTATTGGCTTTCAGAAATGCATCTAGGGGACTTTTTTTCTTTCTCTGCCACTCACTCTCTTCCTTTTTTGTGGCTTGCTGTTTTCTTTACTTCGTAGTCTTAGTCAATTTAAAATCAAGACTGACCCTGCTTAACATAATACACATTCCTGATCTTACTGTAAATGAGTCATCTGTGACTGTTATATCAAAGAGAGAGAGAGAGAGAGAGAGAGAGAATGTAAATCTATGTCATTTCATATGAATGTAACAATCTGCTCCACCTCTGAAATGACTTTCCTTTACAGCTGGGTTATGTAATAAAGGTTATGGCCATAATAGCAAATTATGATCAATTTGCAGAAAAATCATTACCATTAGATTATATTTGGTGAATTAGCACTTTCGCCTCCACATCCCAGTCACTGTCTCCATTCCTAGTAGGTTGAAGCTCAAATTGCCTGATTCATGAATCAGAAATTTCAGCCTCTTCACAAACAAGTTAGGTCTCACTCCACTGTGTTATGGAATGACTTTTTTTCCCTTTTTTTATAGATGTATTTATATATACATATATATATATATATATATATATATATATATATATATATATATATATATATATATATATATATAAAATACATCTATAAAAAAAGGAAAAAAAAAGTGGCCACTCCATAATATATATATATATATATATATATATATATATATATATATATATATATATATGTATATATATATAATTATTATTATTTTTTATATTTTTTATTATTTGTTTTATATTTTTCTTAAATCAGCACATCACTCATTTGATGATAACATTACGTGGAGCCGTGTGGCTCTAAACATTACAAAAGTGAGTTTATATGAAATTACTTATTCCTAATTATTTTTTGGCTGTGCCAACTTTGTTTAAAAATATGCCTTTCCAATTTTTGTCAAGCACTTACACAGACCTCTTTTGTGATTGGATGTGCTTGCTTTTGTCTACTATTTTTGGACACTTGATTATTATTATTTTTTAAAATTTATTTATTTATTTTTTGTACATTGCAATCAATTCCTGAATATAATTAAGTCCTGTTCTCATTTTCTTTCTCTTCGAAAATTCTGTTTCACTTGCAGATGTTCCTCATTATGAAGTAAAATGAGTTTTGAATTAGGGATGGGCATTTTTGAGGAATTTTGTTTTTGAGTACCCACAAAAAAAAAAAAATAAAAAAAATTATTACTCATCAATAAAATGCAAGTTAAAAACAACAATGTTAAATCATAACAATGTGAAATTTATAAAGCGCTTCATTCACAGACGTTACCAAGAACTGTTTCAAAATAAGGTGACTTCAAAAAGCTATGCTTTTCTTTTTTGAAAAAAAAAAAACAAAAAAACAAAAGAAGAACTGAACAATATGCATTAACAAAAATGGGGGAAGATTTAAACATATTTAAAAATTACAGCAAAAACATTTGCACCCACCCAGAGCTTACACAGAAACTAACAATGACAATATGAACTAATGCACTTATATAAACTTTGAGTCTGCATAAAGTGTGTTATTTAGAAAAAAGCACCCAGTCTGTGTTCAGAGATTTAACGCACATATACTGATAATCTTCAGAGTTTCTTGTACCGCTTCACATTTTCTTTCCACAATACAAGCCGATCCTTGTCCATAGGTATGCATGACTCCATCAAGAACCGAATATCAATATGGTATTAATATATTACTAAAATATTACTAGTATTGCCACAGTTGACTTCACACATGGCCAAAGACGGCATCATATTTCCTTCTTTCACCCAACACCTCAACGACATCCACAGTGCCCACCAGTGGTCTCAATTGTAACTGCGAGATTTGGTGAGATATTCAGAGGGAAAGTACAGTATAATTCAGCATTACTTGTGCACATCCCTATTGTGAATGCTGTTTTATGTATACTTTAAAAACTTGGGCATTTAGCAAAACCAAGGCTCTGGTCTGGTTGATCACACAGGCTACATAATAACCCAGAAACACAATTACAGGAGCACACTGAGTCAAGCACAAAGGAGAGCCCACACACTTATTCTCATTGGTACCCCATGCATGCTCTCTATTTCTCCAAGCTGCAGTCCTCTGACATTATTGCTGGCCACAACATATAACAGAAAAGCTACATTAGCTTATTTTTGCCTTCGATTTAATCTCATATCTCTCATAAATAAATTTCCCATAAAGCAATTTTACGTGCATTATGGATGTGTTGCCACTGCTTGGCCTTCTGTCCCTGAAGAATAGAATTAGACTCTTGTCCCATAGCTCATACTAGTTCAGAGGCTCTGAATGCATTGGTATGAATGGAGAGGGCTGTTTGCGATCCAATCAAAGCAGTACATCACTATGACAGGGGCGCTAGTCGGGTCCCTAAACACACATGCACAAAGACACTGACACACTCATATACACACCTAATCTGATAAATGCTAAGTGAAATGATACAACTGATATTATGAACACAATGTGTGTTGTCTTGGTACCCAGAAGTGTGGCCTATTCAGAAGTGATCTCAATTGTGATCTCTGTGTTTATGTACTGTATGTGGTGTGTGTGTGTGTGTGTGTGTGTGTGTGTGTGTGTTCATGAATATTCATGAATATATATGGCTGTAACAGGGTAAATGGGAAAGGAGGAGGTGAGAACCGGCTTAATAATATAAATAATGGTTTAATAATTTTACCAAAAAGACACAATATAAACAAGTGTTGGACAGCTGCCCGTAACTCTCTCTGTGTTGCACTGTCGTCTCTGGTCGCCCTTATCCCTCTCGGGCTTAATCGGCCTAATTAGGGACCAGGTGTGCGGAATCACGACCCGGCCCCGCACTCCGCCCTGCCACAATGGCTTCTTTGGCTTTTGTTTGTACATACACTGGCGACCAAACGTTTGGAATAATGTACAGATTTTGCTGTTTCAGAAGGAAATTGGTACTTTAATTCACCGAAGTGACATTCAACTGATCACAAAGTATAGTCAGGACATTACTGATGTAAAAAAACAGCACCATCACTATTTGAAAAAAGTCATTTTTGATCAAATCTAGACAGCAGCCATCACTCCAACACCTTATCCTTGAGTAATCATGCTAAATTGATAATTTGGTACTAGACAATCACTTGCCATTATATCAAACACAGCTGAAAGATATTTGGTTCATTAAATGAAGATTAACATTGTCTTTGTGTTTGTTTTTGAGTTTTTGTTTTTGAGTTGCCACAGTATGCAATAGACTGGCATGTCTTAAGGTCAATATTAGGCCAAAAATGGTAAAAAAGAAACAGCTTTCTCTAGAAACTCATCAGTCAATCATTGTTTTGAGGAATGAAGGCTATACAATGCTTGAAATTGCCAAAAAACTGAAGATTTCATATAAAGATGTACACTACAGTCTTCAAAGACAAAGGACAACTGACTCTAACAAGGACAGAAAGAGATGTGGAAGACCAGATGTACAACTACACAAGAGGATAAGTACATCAGAGTCTCTAGTTTGAGAAATAGATGCCTCACATGTCCTCAGCTGACAGCTTCATTGAATTCTACCCGCTCAACACCAGTTTCATGTACAACAGTAAAGAGAAGACTCAGGGGTGCAGGCCTTATGGGAAGAATTGCAAAGAAAAAGCCACTTTTGAAACAGAAAAACAAAAGAAAAGGTTAGAGTGGGCAAAGAAACACAGACATTGGACAACAGATAATTGGAAAAGAGTGTTATGGATCTTAACCCCATTGAGCTTTTGTAGGATCAGCTAGACTGTAAGGTGCGTGAGAAGTGCCTGACAAGACAGACACATCTATGGCAAGTGCTACAGGAAGTGTGGGGTGAAATGTCACCTGAGTATCTGGACAAACTGACAGCTAGAATAACAAGGATCTGCAAAGCTGTCATTGCTGCACGTGGAGGATTTTTTGATGAGAACTCTTTGAAGTAGTTTAAGAAGTTCTGAACATTTTTTTCAAATTGTAATAGTAATTTTTCATGTTATTAATGTCCTGACTATACATTGTGATCAGCTGAATGCCACTTTGCTGAATAAAAGTACCAATTTCTTTCCATAAGAGCAAAATCTGTACATTATTCCAAACTTTTGGCTGCCAGTGTATACTAATACATTTATACAGCTGATAGACCTTGACCTCCACACAACATAAATGAAGACCATTTCCTCCCATCTAACAGCTTTTTATACTCAATAACTGACCACAATATTTTTTGTTGTTTTTAAAGTTGGATACAAACAATTCCAAACAGAGAAGGAGAAATGTTTCTATTAGGAGAGGAAGCACTTTTTTAACGCTCTCTTCATGGAAACAAACAGATCCGCTCTGTGTTTGAGATATTGCACATTGTGGCTCTTTTCTCCAAATCACTGGGCTCTCAAATTCTCTGGTCCCTGAGGTGTATTTTACCAAAGTCTGTCTGCTGAGATGTACTCACCATGGGACAATGGAGCCACCATTTAAAACAGCCTTTTATACAATAAAAACATTCAGAAGTCATGCGTTTTGTTTTTGCTTTTTACTTCTGTTTTTTTGGCTCACTCCTGCTCTTTATGTAGCTCTTTTATTTATTGTGATCATTTCAGGTGGAACATATGGGGTTTATTTAGTTGCAGGGGGAGTTTTTGTCTTCATAGCAGGCTGATATGTGGGATATACAGCCTTCTGTGGAGGACTGTAAATCTCACAGAGGAGAGATATACAGAGAAAGAGATGGAGACTCTTCCGCTCTCCAAAAATGAAAATCACACCTCAGGGAACTGTGGAGTTCATCCATCATGTAGAGTGGGAGCAAAGAATGCAGAATCTAACATAAGTCCTCTTTATTTGTGGACCTGCCATGCTAATTCTTAAGGATTTAGGACTCTTTCTCCCCCTTTATAGGTAGCAAATGTTGTATCCGTTTGTATTATAAGTGGTCCGAGGTATGTTAAGGCACACATCACCATTATTATTACTCATACAGAGCTAGGGGGTTGTTCAAGAAAGTATTAAAGTATGTTTTTAACTTTCATTATTCATCCCGCACTTCATGGTTCTACGGACATGAATCACTCATCAAATCGTGTGGCTTGTTGGGGAGAGGTGTGCTATTACACCGGGTTCACACATCCTCCGTTGGCGTGGCGTGAGCTCACGTTGGACATTCACATTGGCTGCGTCTCTTCCACGAGAAACAGCAACGCCTTTGCACAGAAAATAAAGATATCTATGGGATCCTACGCCAAATGTATTCTATAATAAGGTCATAATAAGCTGAGGTTATTGCTGCTTCAAGGACAACAGCGGGCAATCACGTGCACTTCATATTTATCAAAACACTTGGTTGTGATTGGTTAATGTTGTGTCTATATTGTACACCTCTATACAAAGAATGGCATAATGTCCGGCAATTTGTTAATTCTTTCCTTTATTAAGTTATTTTATTCAATTTACTTGCATGCAAACATATACATTTTAGTGTACTGTAGGTTTGGTTTGAATAATTATGATTTGCTTTTGTATCTTTTCAATAAATTCCTGATTATTTTAGTGTTGCACCCAGAGCCACTGAGTTCAGCGTGAGCCGCGCGGCAAAAATAGGCTCAACACCAAAACTATCCGCTCACTGCCATGTCTGGAACGCTTCTGGGATGCGTCACCTCACAACTCACACTTGCAGTTTAAACAGTGTCATCTGTTAATATGGGTGTCGAAACAAAAACGCACCACTCACGCCTCACTCTCTCCCCACTCACGGAGGATGTTTGAACCCGCTGTTACTTTACTAAGCAGACAGACTTGAGATGTTTCCCTGTCGCAGGAAAATCCAGTGAAAATACCCTATAGACTTGCATTGAAGAAGGGACCTGAGCCTTAACTACATATTTATGTACATATTTAATTATAGACATACTATTTATTATATTTACAATTTTTTTTATGCATAACAATTTTATTGAAATGTCATTTATTACCGTTGACAGTTACGTGAGAAAAAGAAAAGATCAAATCATCAACCATGAGAAGATAAAACTATTAAGCACAGCTTTTCAACACTTCTGTTTACAAATTTGAAGGCTGCTTATTGGATCAATAAAGGTAAACGTCATATCATGCACATTGCTTTACGGAGAGCTTAAATCTACTAGCTAAGTCTTGCGTTAAGAACAAGTTAAGCACTGACTTTGTTACAAACTAACTAGTAGTCATCAATCAATAGTTTTAACTTTACGCCCCAAACTTAAGTAAGACCTCACGCACAGCTGATGCAACCCTTCCCAGAACATCATAGAGACTTTGGGTTGAGCTTTATTGACTTGGGCCCTTTACTAACCACCTAGCAATGCCCTAGCATCAGCATAGGAACATGCAAATGACCCCCTAGAACGCCTAAGCAACCACCCAAAACACCCTAGCAATGTGATGTTGACTTTTGTATGGGTTTTCTTCAGGAAAGTAAAAAATATAACTGGTATTGTTGCAGATAAATGAACAATACCAATCGATGTGTTTTAAAGCTCAAAATAATGCTTCAGTTAGTCAGGACTCTTACTTTGCAGTATTGTTGGAAGTAGTGTGTCGAACTCTGTCTTATTTCTGATTGTTTAGGCTCCCAGGTGGCTGTTTGAGTAAGTGTAGGTCAGCAAGAGTTAATCAGTGTGGCTTGGCCTGCAGGTTATCTCTCTAATCGTGAATTAAAGAGAGGCTAATGATGCAGCGCTGGTGAGTACCTGATCCAGGCTTCTTTAATACCATCCCCCAGAGATGATGAAGTCTAACTGTGCTTTTCTAGCATGGTTTAACCAAGCATTTGTTTTAGCACATTTCCAGAGGTGAAGTCTGTTTGAGTTTGTTTGAGAGGGTGCACTGAAGAAACTCCTTCAAACACTCAAGCACACTCTGGTTACACCACTTAATGTACGTCAGGTAGTTTCTGGCAAGTTCCAGAAATATGTGTTGCCTATATGGGACATATTTTCCTTCACTGAAATTGCATGTTGTCATAAATAAGTTATGTCTTTTTCTGCCATGCCTCTGGCTGTCCGTTACATCAATTCAAGAGAGTTCACAGCAGCAGCAAGACAGCTTGTCAAGACCCAGCTTAAATACTGTATATATCTGCACTGCACTGTCTACAGGGGTAAATTAGAGCTTTTTAATAGCCTTCTAAGTGAATTACAGTCTACAGACGGACAACTGGCTAGCTCACTTAGCTCCCAGCATGGAGTGTTTTTATTTCAGTATATAAAGCATGACATATGTCCATATGGCTACGTAATTCTAACTACCAATCTCTCTTGCTCTCTTTTTCTTTCTTTTGCCGCATACCCTGCTGTCCTCTTTCTGGAACAAAAGCCACAGATCAGTTTGCTTTTTACTTGCTCTTTTTCTCTGTCTCTCTCTTTTCATTGTTTTGGCACTATGTATTTTTTGTTCTGTCTTTTCACGCACACACAAGACACGCTGGTCCGGTGAGTCATTCATTGACATCTCCTCATTTGCCATTTGAATCGCACTCATTTCTCACGTCTTACCCACAGGCCAAATGTGTACCAGCCATTACAGAAGGGCCTCTGACTAACTTTATTAGCTTGAATTTAAATGTCACTAGCCTTTTTTACCCAAGCACATACATTTAAGAGCTCACATCATTGTCATTATGTTTACATTTACAACCTTTTCTGAGGTCAGCGGAGCTCTTGATTGATGTGTGTGTGCATGCATGTCTTTGCCCATTTGTGTGTGTGCAAGAGATATTAGAGTGGATAGAAGTTTCACACTTTCTTCTCACAGTCCTAGTTCAATTTGAAGAGATCTGTTTTCGCATAGGTCATTCGCTTCACAGACTCTTGGTTTGTTGGAACGTGCACCTCTTTCCATCTTGTTCATCTCCTCGTACCTGTGGGCAACTCTTTTCTCCCTTATTTCCTGCCAGCACGATAATGGGGGATTATGACTAGAAGGAATCTTCTGCCTCTCGGATGTTGTGCCAGCTCTCTTCAGCTGTTGGCACACAAGCCCTTTAAATGTTAAATCGACTTTCTTCAAGTCCTCCTATCTAGGTGGTCGTAATTACGATGTGGTGTGCGTTCAGGTGATTTTGGTCAAAGTAAAATGCATGTTAACCAAATACATTTTTCTTTCTCTTCATGTCCCGAAAAGACACGTAAGCACTTTTTGATGCTAGTACAGCGAAGAGCAACGTTTGTGCATTAGCTGTGTAGAGGTAGACGATATATCCAATATATCGGTTTTACCGATTAATCTGTGCCGATAGTTGCTTTTTGAAACTATTTGTCATCCTCAAAAATATATGCCCATAATTGCAATTTACTTATTTTGTATTTTTGTGTTCTTTCGCTGGCTCTGGAGTATTCTGTAGTTAGAACAGCTTTGTTTTACACTATAACAGCGGCCTCTAGATGTGAAAGAAATACAAGCACTGACACCTCGTGGGGATTTGCTATATCTAAGTCTGTCTTTGACAATATTCATTCATATTTTTATACTCCCTTCAATGCATATTTTATTATTTCGATTAGATAATCAAGTGTTTTAAATTAATACGAGATCGTACAAAGAAAAATTTGACTGTATAGAAACGTGCCCCATCGGTACATTCAGGGTGTCTCCAACCTTATCTGGTGATATATATTGGCTATAAAAAGCTTAGATTGGTAATTAGCCTACTTAACTAAAGAGGATAGTAACAGCCAAGTCTCTGTCATTTCAAAAAGGGGCAGTGGTGGCTTGGTGGTTAAGGCTCTGGGTTACTGACTAGATGGTCAGGGGTTCAAGCTCCAGCACCGCCAAGATGCCACTGTTGGGCCCCTGAGCAAGGCCCTTGACCCTATCTGCTCCAAGGCCCTTACCATATCATGGCTGACCTTGCACTCTGACCCCAGCTTGGCTGGGATATGCAAAAACGGGGCAGTTGTGGCTTGGTGGTTAAGGTTCTGGGTTACTGACTAGATGGTCAGGGGTTCAAGCCCCAGCACTGCCAAGATGCCACTGTTGGGCCCTTGAGTAAGGCCCTTGCCCCTATCTGCTCCAGGGGCACCATATCATGGCTGACCCTGCACTCTGACCCCAGTATATGTGCAAATGTATAATTTGTGATAAATAAAAATATTAATTATTATAATTATTCATTATTATTTTTTTTTAATTAAAATTATATTATTATTATTAAATAAAAGTCAGCAGTGTTCCGGGCATGTTTATAGCTAGAAGACCTGCGTTATGTACCAAATCATCACTTTTTCTGGTTATTATTGGGATTTTGGTTAAACAATAAACTGTATCTGATATTTCATTCATTTTGGACTCTTGGGTCTATGCCCATCATTGTAAGAAAAGAATAAGATATATATATATATATATATTCTATAAATTGACTTTAAAAAACTGTCCGCTGAATTGTTATCAGCAAAATCCACTAACTGTGCACCTCTATAGGTGTGTAATTGATTCTTTATTTTCTGTATTTTTTTTTGTATTATATATATATATATATATATATATATATATATATATATATAT
Source organism: Myxocyprinus asiaticus (assembly GCF_019703515.2). Classification (NCBI taxonomy): domain Eukaryota; kingdom Metazoa; phylum Chordata; class Actinopteri; order Cypriniformes; family Catostomidae; genus Myxocyprinus; species Myxocyprinus asiaticus. The sequence continues at coordinate 2,390,542 of NC_059380.1, read as the reverse complement.
ATATATATATATTTTTTTTTTTTTTTGTTGTTTTTTGTTGTTTTTTTTATTCTTATGCTGCAACAAAGAATTATAAGTAATTTTTCAGGGCTAAAAATAAAATCCAGAGTTTCCCACTTGTATTTAGGGCATTGTGGTGTCCTTCATGTGTGCTCAACTTGCAAATGAGATCATGCCAACATGACTTGAAGGCAACATTAGAGTTATTCAATGCTGATAAGAGAACAGTTTACTGGTTAAGGATCGGTCTGATTTGCAGAAAGTGGACATACAGTAGTTTTCCTTCTAAAATCATGATAGACCTCTGAAGTACTGAAGTCTGATAGATACATTTTCAAATCATGTTATGGTTAAGAGAAGAGATGTTTTTGCAGATCAAAGGGTTTCACCACAGAGATGTAGACGGCAAGGGGATCGAGCACGCAAATGCAAAGCTAGCATTTGAGCTGCAGAATTTATTTCCATTTTTGAGTGATCCATTATTATTGTACGTGCTTTAATACCACTGAAGGTCTCTTATACAAGGTCAGGTTGAACACAGTGTTGCTTTGGATCAGCGTAGACAAGGCTGGTTATTTCACGGAAAGATTGTGCTTTTATCATTACGTGAACTGAAATGAAAACCTTGAAACAAGGCTGCTGACACCGAGGTTGGTCAATAGTAGTCTCCCTTTGAAGTCTTATTCGGTTTGAAGTCTTATGCTTATTTGGTGATTGCTTGAAACCCATATCACCTGTTCTATATCTCACACATTAACGTTTATTTACAATTATTCTGTTGGTTTGTCTTTTTAAAGCTGATATAGTTTCAGTTCATACGCACACATGGGGTGGATGATAAACCAATTGAAATGCTAAATCATTAGATCATCATATATATATATATATATATTATCACAATCATGGAAGGGAATAGCCATTCCAGTCACTTTCCATTCAGCCATCACGTGTCCTCTATGGAGTTGAGCTGTGCCAAGCCTCGACCACTTACAGTAGTTACTGTTGCTAACACTGTCAAGCTTTCTTACCAGCGCTTGTTCTGTTGCTGTCAAAAATGGAGTGAAAACCAATGTGATTTAGTGAATTACCTCAGGGATTTTAAAACATAACTAATAATGCATGTGTAGCTAGTAATTATGAAGTATATACAGTATGTTCACTTGTATGTCATGGAAGCTTACATTAAAAATGTAAAATAATACCAAGAAATGGGTGATGGAGGCTCATAATTTATAATTAAAAAATAATTATTAATTATCATTGCATTTTGACAGATACTGTAGGTAGAAAGGACCTTTCAAATACATGTTTTGTATATTTCTAACAATTTAATAAAAAAAAAAAGAAAATCAATATTATTATATAATTAGATATATATTATTATTTTTGAGAATATACTTATTTCCTTATTGCAAATCCCAAAACACTTATATATGCTTTTTATTGTCTCATAGTTGAGAGACAGAGCATAGCAGGATGTTTTGATTCTACTGTTATTAAGTGCCAAAGATATGCATTGGTGCTTTTAGTATTCCGATAATTAGCTTCACTTTTCAGACTGAAACTGAGAGTCAGGGTAGCCAAGAGAAGAGAACAGCATCTGTTTATATTTGAGCCGTTCAGACAGTTATTAAAAGCCATTTTCAGAGAGCACAGCATGAGGCCAAATTGCAGGCACAGTTGGACGAAGACAGGCAAATGTTAAAGCTGGCATGGACCAAATACAGACGGCCTGATCAGAGTGCCACTATAGAGAAGGGCAGAACTGCTAACAGAGAAACATCAGTCACTCACACTAACTGTGCAGTTTGTTACACTTTGTGGCACAGTTGGTCTCAAACAGAGTTTTTGATTGAAAATCAGACAGATATTGCTATATAGAAAGATGGGATCAGCCACCTCTACTTATTCTGAAACAACAAAAAAAATCTCTTTGTCTTTTGTGAGGAATTCAGATGTTTATGTTTATATGACCCTCTGGAACCCACGGTCAGTGTATCTCTTAGATTGAGGTCCTTCAGTCCATGTCCTCAGATGTCTATATCTTTGTTCTGATTAGTCCTTCTCAGAAAATGGCCCCTCCCCTTCAATCTGGAAATGACTTTTGTGGGCTGCTGTCTAGATTTGTGTGTGAGAGATGGAAAGATTGTTGTTGTATATCTCTATGATGAGAAATTAGGGCTGATGCTTTACCAGTAACAGTAGATTTTTATTTGAATTTTTTTTTTATTTACAAAAGTAGCCTTGTTTCCAAGAGAGAGACACATTATATATATATATATATATATATATTATAAGCTTACAACATTTAGACAACATTTACAAAATAGACCAGAAATACAACATTTAATTTATGCATAATTAAAGTCACAAACCTATGTTTATGCTCCGTGAAATTTTATCACTATCATTTTGCATTTAAGCACCAGACTTTCCTTCTGGAATTCAACTCAAAAGTTTTTGAGTTTATTATGAGGGAACGTGGACATCACAGAAGTGCAGTGCTTATTCACATCTCTCCACTTTGTATTCAAGCACATACAACACTTGATATCCTGTAGATCCCACAACCAATCTGTGCTGTTGAGGAAGGAATGAGATTTATATTAAGGATAAGTGTAGATGGTAGTGGCAGATTAGTGTTTGTACATTTGAGGGAGGACAGAAACTGAGAGCAAATGAAATAAAGGGAGAAAGAGAAACGAACCAAACACTCAGGAATCCTGCACTCTATAGCGTCACACCTCAGAAGATTTTGGAAAGTGCTTTGATCTCTCGCCATCTCAAGGGAACCCCTTACAAATAATTTTGTCTGTAAATAAAAAAGGAATGCTCAAAGGCATCCTTTTGTGTGAAAGACAGAAAGTAAGAAGAGGTGAAGGCAGAGGGGAAAACCTGGTGATATTTTCTGTTTTTGCCAGAGGGCTGAAGTCTGACAGCCCCAGAGGCCCCTCATCAATCACTGCAACTTCTGCGCTGCAGTTCTTTGGAACTTCTTTGATTTGCAAGGACTTACAGTATCAAGTTGTCATGTAGCACAACTAAGCCCACCTCAAACAACAAGCTTTTAGCTTGAGAAAGATGGTCAAAAAACTAAGAAGCCAACAAAACCCTGGCTCAAAGCTTTTACAGGTGATTACACTTTTTAAACATTCCATCCAGCCCACACAGATGAAACATCAGTGGTGTTTTCAAAAGACCTGTCTGTGCACATTTTGATGTATTAAAGAAATAGTTCACCCCGAAATGAAAAATCTCTCATCATTTACTCCCCTCCATGCCATCCCAGATGTGTATGACTTTCTTTCTTCTGTAAAACACAAACAAAGATTTTTTAGAAGAATATCTCAGCTCTGTAGGTCCATACAATGCAAGTGAATGGTGGCCAGACCTTTGAAACTCCGAAACACGGATAAAGACATCATTCATTTAATCAGTAGTTTAATCAATGTCTTCTGAAGTGATCCAATCGGTTTTGGGTGAAAACAGACCAAACTGTAACTCCTTTTTCACTGTCATCTTGCCATTGCAGACTTTAGGCACGATCATTACTTCAAGCTCAATTACACAGTAATTGCTTGACACATGCACAGAGCACAAGATGGCACCATAGGATGTGTAATCAAGCTTGAAATCATGATCACCAAGGAGACTACTGTCAAGATTTACATTAAAATAGGAATTACATTTTGGTCTGTTCTGCCAAAACTGATTGGAATTCTTCAGATGACATTGATTAACCCACTGGAGTCTTATGGATTACTTTACTGCTGCCTTTATCTGCCTTTTTGAGCTTCAAATGTCTGGCCACCATTCACTTGCATTCTATTGACCAGAGCGGAGATATTCTTCTAAAAATCATCGTTTTTGTTCTGCAGAAGAAAGAAAGTCATATAGATTTGAGATGACATGAGGGTGAGTAAATGATGAGAGAAGTTGAATTTTTGGTTGAACTAATCCTTTAATGTTTCTCAAGCAGTAACATGAAAGCATTTTGATGAAAATATCGAGGCTGTGAAAGAGTGGATTTGTAAGTGTCTGTATAGTCTTGATTCGGGGGATATTGCTGCAGCTCTTGAAAGAGTCTGTCAATCAAAATGCATTGCACTCAGCTCACACTTCAAAAGCATATGGTTTCTGTGCAAGATACATTTCATTATACAATGATGGGAACAAGCCTGTTATAACTCCTTTATGAGATAGTAGGGCTGGGCAATATGGCAAAAAAAAAAAAATAAAAACTAGATTTTTTTCAAACTTAAAGACAATTTACGATTCATGCCGATTTAAGTTTTAAATGCAAGGCAACCTGGTTAGAGAAATCAAAATTCATTTCATTTAAGAGAAGCAACGCATGCAATAAATATGCACAAAAAAGAAAAAGAAAAGTGCGCCGCACATGAAGTTGTCAAGATAGTGTAAATGTTAAATCAGTTAAAACTGAAGTTATATATAAACATATATAAGTCTATCTAGAAAGTTATCTAGAAATCAATATATAGAAAATACCAAGTTTTTCAAAAAGTACTCATTGTACATCAAATAATTGTGTGTATAAACATAAACCACTGCAGAAAGAGTGCAAACATAAAAATAAATAAATAATTAAATAAAAAATCAGTCTTGACAAATCTTGTTTTTACAGTTTAGAACAGGAAATGAAGTTGTGTTACTGACGTGAAAAAATGGACGTGGAAAAACAAAAACAAAACTTTAACCTCTGAGACTTCGGTATGGTATGCATTGAGGCTGCACAATTGATTGAATTAAGATTGAAATTGCGATATGGCCTTGTTCAATTATGAAACAGAAAAAGGCTGCGTTTTATGATTTTATGATCCTTAATGATTTGATATAAAGCGCCTGCAACTGTCATATAATTAACGCTTTATTATGGGTATTTAAAGAAAATAAAGGAGACCATTTATTCATTAACATGCACACAACGCTGAGGCTAGATCTGGTCTGATTAAGCTGCTGTAAACATGCATGATAAACAAGGTCGAGCTACAATCACACTGTACAATTGCACTGGAGATATTGCCGGTTTTTCTATCAGTCTCCATGTTGTTAACCTGTCTTACATTCATTCTGGAGTGCACACACGTGTACAGCTGATCAAGCCAAGTGCTTTGAACTTTTTTAATCTTCTTTATTATGCCTTTGGTTGAGTTGTGACTGAGGCTAACATTCTGCCCAACATTTTTGTTTGCTTATGTTTCACTGAAGAAAGAAGCTCAGAAAGGTTTGAAACAATGTGATGTTGAGGAAATGACTCAATTAAAATTTTTGGGTGAGCTATCCTTTTAAAGGCTGATGATCACAGACCTGCCACCTGATACAGTCAGATACTGCACTAGAGTATCAACACTTACCAGCAACCAATAGTAAGACTTGGCAACCTCTAGCTATTTAATCGCTCTCAGTGTGAACCAGGGGTGGACTGGGAAGAGAACTCGGCCTGGGATTTTACATAGAAACTGGCCCAAAAGTTGTTGAGTGGGGGTGGGGGGTTGTCGCTGTCCTTTTCTGCATATGGTTGGCCCCTTCAGCATATCGCGGCGCCGTTTTGTGGCCTGCTCTGCATAATGCGGCGGCTCATTTCAGCTTATCGTGGCCCATTCGGCCCGTTTCGAGGCCAGCCCGGTTCTCCCGATGGCCAGTCCACCCGTGATCAGCCCCAAAGTGCGTCGGCCCACCGGGAAAATGCTCAGTATGCCAGTTTACCAATCCAGCCCTGGTGTGAACACACATTTATAGTAGATCAGCATGGTCAAAGTATTCAAGACCCAACCATGAGACTCTACCGTTCATTGTAGTTGAGAATCGTCAACAGAGGCATTGTTATCAATCAAAGAAAGGAACCCCCTTACCTGTGCCTCCGGTCTGAAACTCTCTCAGATAATGACCGCTATGAAATTTCTGCCAAGTTGTGCCGATTCCCCCCTCTCCGTGTCACACTTAACCATGACATTTAATTTCACCTGGGGAAGCCAGGTAATGGAATTGTTTATGAGATGGCCGCACCAAGATGGATTTCCAAGGGGGCAGGGGTTTTAAGACTCGTCCCCTTTCGCTGCTCTCCTAGAGGCCTTTAAATTGGTTGCTGTTGAATAGCCTTCCTCCTTTTTATTTCCCTTTGGCTTTGCAGGATGTGGAACTGCATTCCTAATGCAGCATCAGAGGGGCCTCACACCGAACGCCCTGCCTCTTTCACAACTCTTCCCCCAGATGACTGCGCCACTCGCATTCCCTATGCATACGACTAAGGTACTCAAGGTCAGCCTCAAAGCGCCTTGAAGTGAAAAGAATAGGGGTTGGCTAATAAAAGGAAAGAAGTGAATCTTTGCATTGAAGAAGAAAAACGAAGGGAATACTAAATTGTTGTTGTTGTTGTTGTTGTTGTTGTTGTTGTTGTTGTTATTGTTGTTGTGTGTGTGTGTGTGTGTGTGTGTGTGTTTCGTCTATGTCTGCGCCTTCCAGACTGCTGGCAGAAGACACGTTTTTCACGTTTTGGTCTTTGAACTGATTGTTCATTGGAAGACAGGATGAAGAGTAGATTGGCAGGCCTCTTTCATTCTGTTTTTTTTTTTTTTTTTGGAGTGGAGTGGAGTGGAGCTAATGCTAAGCCCACAGAAAGAAAATGCTTTAAATGTATTTATTTAATCTCAGAAATTCACTCTTGGCTCTTTTTGCATCTCATTACATTCATATTTTGATCAAGGATGCCTCTGAACGTTTGCACTTCAGCTTTTAGTTAGTGTTTTGTTTCTTCTTTTTTTTTTTCTGTAAAATGTTCACCTCTGCCCCAGCTCAGTTTGCAGAGAGCATATCTAAATCACACCAAATGCTTTTCTCTAGTGTGGATTATCATTTTAGAGCTTCCGAACTTTCCAAATCAAACCATTTACGTCACCAAACTTACTGCAGCATCAGAAAATAAGTGTCCGAAAATGTACTTAACATTTTCTCAGTTTGTGTTAACTGCGGCTAATAGAACTGGGAAACAATATTGATGTTCTGATGCATCGCAAATTTCACATTTCTGTGATTAGCCACTAGGGACTGAGTAGTAAAGTGGTGAAGAAGTTTGCACCAAGATCCTTTCATTGTGTGTTGAGTGTAAATGATGGATTTAAATTATGCAGTGTAATTTGTGTCCAAAGGCGAGATTCACACAACATATTTGTCATTAAAAACCATCTCTCTGTTTTGTACACTTGTTTTTGATCAAATACATCAAAATATAAACATGTATTTCTGATCACACATAGCACGGATATAAAAAGCCTTTGACCCCCACTCTCATTAATATGCATTCAACCGAAAACAGAAAGACACTCAATGAGCTGCTGGTATTCTTAAAGAAGCAGTACCGGTTTTTAGCACGTTTTCAACAAATCAGTATAAAGACTTGAAGATGGTACTTGGTGCAAAAGTGCCATAGAAAGTGACTGCCCCAGAAATTGAAAATGTAGGGGTAAAAAAAAAAAAAAAAAAAAAAAAATATTATTGAATGATGAATTATTATTATTATTATTATTATTATTTATTTATTATTATTATTATTTTTTAAAGTTGTTCTTATTGTTTCATTTTAGGCATAATTACATAATACGTAACATAAAATGTTGATTTAATTTTATAGGTAAGGGATTATAAATAAATGTAATACTAACAGAATACTAATTATTTAAAAAAAAGAGTGTTTAAATTATATTTAATATAATTAATTTAATATTGAGAATTTATTTTAGTATTAAGTATATACTGTGTATATACACACACACATATATTTATATATATATATATATATATAGATAGATTGATAGATAGATAGATAGATAGATAGATAGATACAGTGTGTATATATATATATATATATATATATATATATATATATATATATATATAGATAGATAGATAGATAGATAGATAGATAGATACAGTATGTATATACATATATATATATATATATATATAGATAGATAGATAGATACAGTGTGTATATATATATATATATATATATAGATAGATAGATACAGTGTGTATATATATATATATATATATATATATATATATATATATAGATAGATAGATAGATAGATAGATAGATACAGTGTGTATATATATATATATATATATATATATATATATATATATATATAGATAGATAGATAGATAGATAGATAGATAGATACAGTGTGTGTATATATATATATATATATATATATATATATATATGATAGATAGATAGATAGATAGATAGATAGATAGATACAGTCAAATCAGATTGTTTTTTTGTTTTTGTTTTTATCAGTACCCAGTCCTAGCGGTTGGTGTTTTGTGCAGTATAGTTCATGGTTGTGAGCAAGTATGATTCCTTAAGGGAGGGATGACAGATTAAAAAGTCTAATTTCACACAAGCCAACTTCTGGCTCGCCTTGTGCTCAGTGATGTGATTATTTGAGAGCAGCTCACCTTCCTTGTTTGCCATGCACGCCTGCACACATCACTGAACACTCATTCACAGTGTTCGTGCATGTGCTATGATTATGCGATAGATAGATTTATATACTCAAACTGAGTGCAGGTGCCTTTGTTCAAATTCTACACCAATCGGTGCCATCTCATTTAATATAATCAGTGTCTGCTTCTTCATTATTTGTTAATTCAGCCTAATGTTGTGACTGTAATTGCCCCATCATACCTTGTAGCAGAAGTTTATCAGGAATCTGATAGCAAACATTTGAGCAGCAGTGTGATTAGAGGGTTTAGTTCTGCCCGGTTGTTGCGTTTACCTTCGGTGCAGCTGTAGGATGGTGTATCTTATCATGTTAATTAGATCACCAAAGACTGATGAGCACTTCAGTGGATGCTATGTGGCCATACCCCACGCCCTCCGATTGAGCAGCACAGACTTAATGGAGGAGAAACACACAGCCCATTATTAGAGTCATCCACTCGTTTATGCCACTCTCTCTCTCTCTTCCTCGTCTGCCTCGGCTCTCTTCAAGCATTGCTAATTGTGTGCATATGTGTTATTCAGGTCAGGCAACTAGAACGTGATCTCTCATCTAGACAACACCGATGTCCTTTAAAGGGGGAATGAAAATGCAGGCCTAATTTTCATCATCGGCAACCCAAATCATGTTTGCTCCAGATTGTGTTCATATGTGACTTACTGTTTATGCACATCAGCCACTGGTTAGAATTAATTGTTACTCTATAATGTGTTTTTCTATCTCTCTCTCCGTGTTAGTACAATGATTGTGAGAGGATTCAGCCACTGGTGTTAGCCCACGCCCATGAAATCAAGCAAGTGTATTCATTTCAGTGAGAGTAACCAGGCGGCTAACCTGCCATGATATCTCACATTAATAAAAAAATAAATTTCTGTTTTCCAGATCGGCATGTAATTGAATATGCATCTATGCCATTCAGTTCATAAAAAGGCTATATGTGCAATGTTTGCTTTTTGAAAACTCTTCAGATTACTTCAAGAAAACTACTGGCCTTATTCAGTAGGGCTGTATTAACCTTGCATGTATTATGTGTTGGTGTATGCTGATAAAAGTAATATTTAGGTGCATTATAGGTGGCACTTGCACAGTGGTGTAAGATCTTGGCTGGTAAATAACAGGGAAAAGACTGTGGGTTCAATCCCTTTTAGAGTTGATTTATGAGCTAGAGCAGGGCTACTCAAATTCGGAAAGATCAGGGGCTGCAAAGCTGGATCCCTGTGCACCGCACTCTTAAATTGTATGATTATATATATATATATATATATATATATATATATATATATATATATATATATATATATATATATTGTTTATAGGTATGTGTTTGTGTAAAATTAACATTTTTGTTTTATTCTATAAACTACTGACAACTTTTCTCACTCCTGGCACAAAAATTCAAGCAGCTCGGCTTTGTTTGATGGCTTGTGGCCATCCATCTTCCTCTTCCTCTTGATCACATTCCAGAGGTTTTCAATGGGGTTCAGGTCTGGAGATTGGGCTGGCCATGACAGGGTCTTGATCCGGTGGTCCTCCATCCACACCTTGATTGACCTGCCTGTGTGGCATGGAGCATTGTCCTGCTAGAAACAAAAACTATCCTCAGAGTTGGGGAGCATTTTCAAAGCAGAAGGAAGCAAGTTTTCTTCCAGGATAACCTTGTACATGGCTTGATTCATGCGTCCTTCACAAAGAAGAATCTACCCAATTCCAGCCTTGCTGAAGCACCCCCAGATCATCACTGATCATCCACCAAATTTCACAGTGGGTGCGAGACACTGTGGCTTGTAGACCTCTCCAGGTCTCCGTCTAACCATTAGATGACCAGGTGGAGGATCGGTGATGATTTAGAGCCTTAATAAAGACTCTCACAAGTCATTATAGATTTGAAGTGGCTTTCTCTTATCTTTTAAACATGCTGGTGGATTTTTGCCTCTGTGCATGTTCACTTGAGTGAGACATGCTGTATCTTCAGGGTTCTCACGGTCATGGAAAGTCTGAATATACTGTATCAGGGAATTTTAAAATTGTGTTTTCTGGAAATGGGTATATATATATATATATATATATATATATATATATATATATATATATATATATATATATATATATATATACCCATTGCATTGTTCTTTTGAGTCAGTTCTCTTGAATGAATTAGTAGAAATGTTTAAAAAATCTGTCTAAATGATTCACTATCAAAACGTTCTGTATCAAAAATTTTTCTTATGTCTGGAGTCAGTAATCAAAAATGCCTTCAAAAGTCATGGAAATTCATTGGTGAAAAAGTGTGGAAACTATGGTATTTGTATTTTTGTTCCTGTAGCTTAACAATTATAAACCTTCAAATCTTTGCCTTAGGACTTTGAAGAATTTGTGATTTTGTGTTTTATCACAGCAGGTTGTGAAACTCGTAGTTGTTAGGCAGTGTGGTCTCTCACATTCTTTCCTTATTAATCAGCCTGTAAGACGCTGGCACTCCGGTCGATACAGTGACGGCCCACCAGAATGGCCGGGGATTAAAACACTTCCACACACTCTCTCAGCACTCCGTCAACATATGCCAGAACGTTCCACAAGACCACCGCTGCTTCAGGGGCCGTCACACTGATGACTAATGGGTAATGAAGTCCATAAGAACCCCTGGAGTGAGCACGGTTGTCATAACTCTCTACTGAGTGATTGGACTACAACCATTCAATCGTTTTATCTTTGCTCGTGAAGAATGGTTTGTTTCAAAGTCACTTACGCAGACACAGCTGGACATCTGAGGCTTTGACCTGATGTTGGCCATTTGCTTGCTGATCATTTTAACCAACTGCAAGCAAAATGCAGCCTTAATGTAACATATTTGTTCAAAATATTTATTCATTTTTGAAACCTGAAAGTGATGTCACTTTCTCTGTATTCTTCATGGGCTCTTATATTCATACAAACAGGACCATAGCAGACGTCTTGTAATATTGTGCCCAGAAAATAACCCAAATTATTTTGTTACTTCTGAATGAGAGATGTTTCCTTACAGTGTTTTACTCTGTGTACTCGCCAGTCACATATCAGACTCGCTGGCGAACAGAGATGAATCGTGGATAAAGAATATTTATATGTCTGTGAAAGTGAATTTCTTTTTTATTGCATTGACTTCAGACCTGTTTACACTTTCACTGGAACTTGCCATGGATCAAAAGCAATTGTTTGGTGTTTTTCTTGATACCGCCTTTGCTTCCTCCCACTGATGGTCTTTGCTAGGAAAAAGTGACGTCACTTACTGGTCAGTAGGTATTAGGTTTGCTCCAATACCAAAATTTTGTCTTCGGTACGATACCAGCCCTGGTACCTCGGTATCAATACTAAATTGATACTTAGGCAACAAATAAAAAGCCTCAGATTTATATGAAATTACACAGAAAATGACTTGATTAAAATAATTGCATAAAGTCTTACAGTTTTAATTAAATGATATGATCAAATTGTGTTAAATCAAATTAAAATATAATAATACTTTTTTTAACAAAAAATTGCTATTTTATTTTTGTCAAAATAAAATGCTGCACAACAGAGCTTGACAGTATTAATGAAAACATTAATGAAAAAAAAAATCTGATTACCTGAAATCTGAATCACAGTGCTGATATTCAGTACACTTGCTTTTGTGATATTGCTTACAGATATAATAATAATAATAATAATAATAATAATAATAGCAAGTTTAAATCTCCAAGTGTTTGAGTGTTCACAGCCATTCATACACTAAACACACACTGCATGAAAATCAAGCACCAGTGTGTGTTGCGTTTGTGTGTGTGTGTGTGTGTGTGTGTGTGTGAAGTAGATCACAGAGTAGAGTGGCACCTCTTGTTCATTCTGTAATGCGCAGCGAATGCGACTGTATATTTAATTACATGACATCCTTCTGCTGTTTAATGATCACACTTTGCCATTTAAATGTTATTTACAAATTGTCACTGATTTAATCTCAAAACAGTCACATATCATAACATTTTGTTAATGGCAACATACTGTAATACGGTACCGAAATAAGCAAAAAGAAGATTTCGTTAGTATACCGCGCAACCCTAGTAGGCATAGCAAGCGTTTAGTCTAAGGGGGTATTTACACTTGGTCAGTTCATGCGTTTTTACTGATCGGATTGCTGTCCGACTGGATAAGCGCATTCCATTTACACTATGTGTCTCCGCCATACGGATGTAAATCCGAGTTCACTTCTGTGATTATGATAATGATTGGCTGCAAATTTAAAAGATGGGATTTTTATTTTTTTCTGTTTCCAATTCATATTTTATGCTTTAGCATGCATATCTAGGACTATAATAGACTATTAAGAATATTAATATACTATATCAGATGTTACAAACAAAATAACTCATTAAATAGGCATTTTATACCCCACATTTTGAATTTGGAGGGCATCTTTGTCATTTTTGGATGGCATTTTTGCCCCGAGCCCCCTAAATTTCTTAAATTGGCGTGCACGCTGTGTTTTTTGCCTTTGGGGGCTTGTCGGTAAGATTCGTCCCTGTGCTTGAGCTGTGCTCGTTGTCAGTGTTTAGGCTTAGTTTCATCAGCGATCTGCATCAAATAAAGGAAGCAAAAAGTTCTGTCTCCCACAACATGCATCCTTTTTCTTAATTTGTTATTATTTATTGCGTGATGCAAGCCCCATGCAGACACTCAGTAGCAGCTGTTGTGTTTCACATTTTCCATATGCTGACATAGCACTGTTTGGGTGGAGTAAAATTTACATATGTGGCTTGAACAGCCAGATGAATTTACACTTGACCGAGTTTAAATGGATTGCATCTCACACCGCCTCTGGATATTTATACCCATTTGGATTCTGTCTTAGAGTGCATTTACACTTGGTCTTTTCATGATCGGATAGCTGTCTGATCAGTAAAAACACATGAAGTGACCAAGTGTATATACCTCCTACATTGACTGCGTCGAGAGGTGTTGTAAATTTAATGCATTAACAGTAACTGGTCTACAACGTTCCATTGTGTTGTACTTGCTGGTGGACAGCAACAGGTTTGTAATTCTTAAATTAGTTAATTGCAGGGGTGGAGAGGTCAGTTCCCCACTGGTACGCTCAATGCATTTAGTTTGTTTTTCTCAGAGGAAGGTGGTATGGACGGTATATAGTCTGTATCAAGGCCTGTTTTCTCTGTCTATATATATATATATATCATTTGTCATCTCTTCAGCTCTCAAGTCACATCTCTCTGCTACTTTTTGTAGAGCAGGGATTACAGCTGAAGAACTCTCAGTGTATCTGTGTCTCCCAGAAGCATTAGACGCACCTTGCCAAGAGAGAAACCAGGCTAAAAAAGATCAGCCAAATGACTAGTTCGAGCCTTTAGTCCATCAGACACTGCACATTCAGCTGCGGCCAATTAGGAGAGCTCCTCTAACATTTTGTAATAACAGGCCAGGCGTGAGCTGAAAGAGACATGAAAGAATCCCCAAGATATGACAGAAGAGGAGGGGCGACAGAGGAAATGAGTGTGACTTTGAAAGGCAGGTGTTAATGCATTCTCAGATACATTTCTCTTTTAATCGCTGTTATGCTTTCTCTTTTTCTCACTCTCACCTTAGTCTAAAATGGCACTAAAATTAGCTTTGTTTCTATGAAATAATGTTGCTTAGTTGCCGGAAATAATGATCAAAAAAAGCAAAAGATGTGTCTGGAGATCTCACGTCTGGAGAGAATTCATAAGAAAACAAGACATAAATACGACATAACGGCTAGCAGCTATGTTAACAAGATCACATATTTATTCACAATATAATAGGGTACTGCAGCGAGAATGTAACCTTTTGTATGATGTGTGTGTGTGTGTGAGAGAGCGAAAGAGAGAGAGAGAGAGAGAGCGAGACAGAGCGGGAGAGGGCGAGAGAAAGAGACGACGGGATTGAACCCATTGTCTTGTTCCGTGAGTGCACGGTCAGACATGGCTATGCACATTTTTAGTTGGTGAAAAGTGATGGACTTTGTTTTGAAAACCCTCACATTCATTCTCTTTGTGTGTGCGTGTTGAAGTTAGCCGGCAGAATTACCTCTAAAGCCTTTAATCTACTTTGGCTCTCTCGTGTGGAACCCCAGGATGAGAGCACCAGGATGCTCCATTCTCACTGTCCACCTACAAACAGAATAAACCCACACACATACAAACTCTAGAGGGCACACTTTCACACACAAACATGCACTCTCTCTGTTTTCAAAGAAACTGCTCTTTCATAGAGGATTCTGGTGATCTTATCTGGTCACCCCATACACCTTTGCCAGGACTATGGTGGGGTGAATGAAATATTTATCATAGATTTTCATCCATTCACACAAAAGTGTATTGTGTAGGGTTGGAAATGCATTCTTGGCCTTGGCCAAGATGTTATAATGATCATCACATGACATGCATGACTTGCATTGAGTCCAAATTTGCATACTCCCATATTCATTTCATAATGTTATTATTGCAAGATCTACCATGCATAATATTTACATAGTCGGTAGTGAAATTTGACGATTCTCTGTGCCTATTTTGATACCACAACAAATAATAATACTTATTTTTTAATTGTGTAAGCATTGCTTTAAGTTCTCAAGACAAATGAACAAGTGAATCAAAATAAGACCAAAGAAACAAATGAATAAAAGCAATAAATAGAAACAAATTAAAACAATAGAAAAATAAAACAAATTCAAATAATAATAATTTTTTTTTTTTTTTTTTTTTTTTTTAAATAACAGCAGTAGCCTAGCAAGTATTCAAGCAAACATTCAGAATAAAATTAAATGTAAGATAAACGTCCTGGTTACTTTTGTAACCTCTGTTCCCTGATGTAGTGACACTAGGGGTCACACTTGGGAGCCCCAAACACCTCTGCTTTTTTAATAAAAGGCCAATGGGAATTGGCAAGTGGAATTTGCATGCCACTCCCCCGGAGCTGGTATGCAACCACTCATTCCGGTTTTGTGCTGAGGAGCCGAGACAAGGTCCCGGCCATTTCAGCAGGTAGTTCAGTGTTGTGGAAAGAGGGACGCAATGTCTCGTTCCCTCCATCAGGGAACGGAGGTTACGAAAGTAACCAGGACGTTCCCTATCTGTCACTCACTCTAAGTTGTGTCGATGTAGTGATACTAGGGTTCCCTA
Source organism: Myxocyprinus asiaticus (assembly GCF_019703515.2). Taxonomy (NCBI): domain Eukaryota; kingdom Metazoa; phylum Chordata; class Actinopteri; order Cypriniformes; family Catostomidae; genus Myxocyprinus; species Myxocyprinus asiaticus. The sequence goes on along the minus strand of NC_059380.1, from coordinate 2,374,848 downwards.
TAAAAATTCCAGAACTAGCTGAACTGTGTTACGTGGACTGCAAGAGTGACTCCTAGTGTCACTACATCGACACAACGTCGAGTGAGTGACAGATAGGGAACTACTAAATACTGTACTTGTCTTCACTGTTTGATTATTTTTCATGAATACTTACATGCGCATACACGTTCTCGAGTTGACCGACAGGCAATATCTGTCTCTTAAAGGTGATTGGCTCTTTTATCTGTAAGGCAGGACTTTCTTTTCTATGCCCGTCATATTGAGTGTTCCAAATTCTCACAATTGTTTTAATAGACAGTACTGTGCAAAAGTTTTAGGCACTTGTGAGAAATGTTGCATAGTGAGGATTTCTTCAAAAATAATGACATAAATAGTTTTCATTGATCAATTAATGTCATACAAAGTCCAGTAAACATGAAAAAAGCTAAATCAATATTTGGTGTGACCACCTTTGCATTCAAAATAGCACCAATTCTCCTACGTACACCTGGACATGTTTTTACTTGTTTTTTGGCAGATAGGATGTTCCAAGCTTATTGGACAACATGCCACAGTTCTTTTATCTATTTAGGCTGTTTCAATTGCTTCTGTCTCTTCTTATAACCTCAGACTGACTCGAAGTTCAGTGGTGGGCACTGTGGGGGCCATGACATCTGATGCAGGGCTCCCTGTTCTTCTATTTTATTCTAGTCTATTTGCAAAAGGAATGTTTGTCTAAAATTTATATTTCCCATTGACACAATAAAACTGAAGATATAAATAACCATCTCAAAACAAATGCTTTTGTGAAACATATTATGAGCCTAAGACTTTTGCACAGTACTGTACGTGCATCATCTCGTGCTAAAATGTCTTTGGTTGTAGTGTTATGAGAGTGCCACACTCTTTGACACTTCTTTTTTTTAATTTTTTTTATTTATTTGGAATGCCCAATTCCCATTGCGCTCTAAGTCCTCATGGTGGCATAGTGACTCGCCTCAATCCGGGTGGCGGAGGACGAATCTCAGTTGCCTCCACGTCTGAGACCATCAATCCACGCATCTTATCACGTGGCTTGTTGAGCGCGTTACCGTGGAGACATAGCACATGTGGAGGCTTCACGATATTCTCTAAGGTATCCATGCACAACTCACCACACGCCCCACCGAGAGTGAGAACCACATTATAGCGACCACGAGGAGTTTAACCCAATATAACCCTACCCACCCTAGCAACCGGGCCAATTTGGTTGCTTAGGAGACCTGGATGGAATCACTCAGCACGTCCTGGATTCAAACTCATGACTCCAGGGGTGGTAGTCAGCGTCAATACTCTTTGAGCTACTCAGGTCCCCACTCTTTGACACTTCTTTCATTTTTAGCGATATGCATTTTTATTACTGCAGATATAATCTGTTTACATGTAGTTATTCTTTTGTCATCTTTATTGCCCCATGTTTTCTTTCTTTACTCTTTTAGCCTTCTTCTAGTGTCTTTTAAATCAAGTTTAAAGATTATTTTCAGAAATAAAAACATAAACAAGGTTTACCACAATCCACCAATTGGCTTCTTGTAACTTTTTCACTGTGGTTCTGTTTCTCATTTTTATTGTTTCTGTTATGTGGTGTTGTGAACTGAGTGTTACTTGTGTCGATCAGATCGTCATTAGTGACTGACAGGTCAGAGATGGACGAAGGTTTAAAGAGGAGGGTTTGCTTTAATCATCACTAAGAATTTATCAAATGCTAAAATAATTGATCATTCCAGCTGAAAGGTTTTAAAGGTCAGGTAAATTGAAGAAGTGTGTAATGGAGATTTAAAGATCATTTGTGACAAATATTGCACAAATTGATGTATTACTAGGAGAATGGTTGAAATATGTGATATGGACTTGCAGTTGGTTGGCTTTCAGTTGACAGGGCTGAATATTTTTGTTATGGTGTAAGTTTAAGCAGGTCACTTTTTTAATAGCTGGAGGGATGTGCCACAATGGTCGACTAACATTAGTATTTTTAGTAGTGGTGATTTTTAATGGGACACACTATTCTCAAATTAATCTAGAGATTCCAATTTATCATATTTGCATGATTATAGCTTGCTGTGCTTAAAAGTAAATAATAGTCAGCACAGTAAATCCTTCTGCAAGAAGTTTCATCTCTTTAATGCTTTAAGTTTAGTCCATTTATTCACTGCTGCTGTTTCAGCCATCAAAGCACCGCATCAACAATACATAACAAAATGATCACTGTCGAACTTTAAATCCTCTGCTGTGAGTAATGTTCCTGTATTTGCTTTGGAGAGATTAAAGTCTCTTGCTGATTCTGTCAAATAGTTGCAGTAAAAAGGCTTAAACTGCTGGATGGTGTGAACTGGATGTGTATCCGCATCATTATCTTGAAGTTCTGCGCTTTTGAATGTGCAGCGAGGATGCCTGGAGACTCCAAAGTGCTCCGGTTACACTGAAGCATGTAGTTCTGCGTTCAGGATGCGCATAAGCGGTCTTATCTTTGATAGTCTTGTGCAATGAGATGTTAAAGTTGTTTAGCCTATATTTTTTTGTTGAATATCCGTTAGTTACCTTGTTGAACTGCTTAGCATCTGTATATCCCTCTGAAATGTGTCTTGTGAACATAACGGAGCCTAATTGTACAGTACATTATTATCCTTAACACCGCCTTGTCAATTATGAAAATAGATAGTTTAGCACATCTCTAGCTGGAGTGGAGTGTGAATATATAAATCCAATTTTACATTTGGATTACTCTTTTTTTTTATCTAGTTTGGTCGGTGCTGTTTTGACCGAGATTGAAGAGGTGTTCATGTGCACCTTTGTCTGTGGATGTGTGCGTGTGCCAGGCAAATGATAGAGTAGAAGTCAAAGAGGTTTCCAGAGTATTACCCAGCTGTTTATTAGTCGGAGAGTATCATGGGTAATGGAGCTTAGACTGATGTTGATGTTGAGAGAGATAAATGATGAGCATGTCTGTTCTTGTGTGTAGAGGTAGAGATTAGACAGTGAATGATTTACTTTTGATCACACTCTTCTACCAGAATGGACCTCTTTATTTTACCCCTTTCCTATCTTTCTGCCTTTTTCTCTTGTTTCTGTCTCATTGAATGTGTAGCTCAGCATCACTTCCCCCTTTTTTCCTCTTCTAATATCCATTGTATGTTTCTCTCTCTTTCTGTCTGTTTGCTACAGTCTCGTAATAAAAGCAGCACAATTTATTTACAATTTGCTGTGTGAGGCTCATACATCAGCAGCGTAATGTAGCGGCTCGTTTAAAATACATTTGCAGCCTCGATTTTATTTTGCAAAGATTATTTTTCATCCACGCTTCGTCCTTTTCCTCTGCGCAATAAGGAATTGATAATAGACCTGTTTTCCCTCTCAGCCACTTATCGCAGCCTGATGGAAGGGATAAAATAAAGGGGGGGAACAGGATGAAATGTTTCATTTTTGAAAATGTGCATTAATGCTGCAGAGAGAATTTAGTCTTTTGAGCATTCAAAGGGCTTTCGCAAGTGATGCATGTTTTTAATGGTTCTTGCCATGGTGAAGCTTTCACTCCACAACTTGCTACAACTCACGTGTGTGTGCTGAAGGTGGAGGAGAAGCTCTGAGCCCTGAAACATACAATCATTTGATATTTATTTATTTCATTAATAATTTATTAGATAGCTCTTTTCCCTGCATGGGTTTGTCTCAAAGTGCTGCGGTACAAGCAAAGAAGAGTAAGAGAGATTCAGTCATATGAAAATTTGACAGACAAGTTTTTTTTATTGTATTTATTTATTTATTTATTTTGTGTGTGTGTATATGTTTGACCCAATGTTTTATTTTATTTTATCTGAAGACTCTAAGAGCTAAACCAACTGTGATTTAGTTTGACGGCTTTCAGCCTTTGATGGATTTTCTCAAAGTTTTCTCCCTGTCTGTTTTCCTTCAGTCTTCAGTCTCTCCTAATTCAGACCGCAAACTGCACATCCGTTTTCTAAATTTCAAACTTGCCAAACAAGTACACGGAGAGAAGTCTGTCTGGGTGGACGGAGCAAGAAAATGAGAAGACAGATGACAGGACAGTGTGTGAGAAAATCAGAATGCCGTGGGTGACCGTTGGAGATGGGTAGATAGAGTGTAAGGTAAAGCAGAAAGAAGCCAGAGAGATGGAGATGGATAGAAGAGAAGGAAAGTGTTTAATTAGTGTTGTGATGTTTGGGTTTTATAACATTGCAGGCCTTTTCTGTTGCCAGGTCCTTTGATGACTGTCTCCCTATGGCCTCATCTTATTACACAAACAAATCTCTACAAATACTGCAGCATTATTGGAAACAGACTCAATCAGCGCTGCCAGCTTCAGCACCAAATCACCAATCATAAATATGCACTTTATCAAGATAATCATTACATGCCTTTCTCATTTCATCTGCACAGATGGTTTAATCTCTTTTTAATCTGAGCTTTAGTGCGGATTCTTGAAAATGCCAAAGAGACCCGTGCTGAGCATTCAAGCGATTCACACAGCCAGCAGCCGCTACCATTCCAACCCCCCCCCCCCCATTCATTTGAAGGTGTATTGTTTCAGTTGATTTGATTGATTAATTATTTTTTTAAGCAGGCCCCTTCATCAAGAGTTCCTTACATTACACTAGAAGCAGGAATGGCCACCCTGGTGCCTTGCCCTAGTGATAAGGTGCGTCACACATTCAGATGACGGACTAAAAAAAAAAAAGAAAAAAAGGTAAATATCCAGTGCTAATTTTTTGGATCAGCTTTTTGCTTTAGTTATAATTTTTTTACTTTTTTAAAATAATAATAATAATAATAATGTAGTCAATATTTTGTCAATTTATTAATATTAATATTAAG